>NW_028270171.1:64173485-64296922 GCF_037043375.1 Chiloscyllium plagiosum
ACACGCTGGGATTCTCTCACACATTCTTGGAATCCCTAACGCACTCTAGGATTCACTTACACAATCTGGGACACTGGGACGCTCTCACACACCCTGGGACACTCTGGGATTCTCTCGCACACTCTGGGATTCCCTCCCACACACTCTGGGATCTCCTTACGCAGTCTGGGACACTGGGACCCTCTCTCACACACTCTGGGACTCTATGAGATTCTCTCACACATTCTGGGACTCTTTCACACAACCTGGGACACAGGGACCCTCTCCCACTCACTCTGGGACACTGTGATTCTCTTACACTTACTGGGGTTCTCTCGCACACTATGGCACACTGGGGGAATCTCTCTAACATTCGGGGATTGCCTTACACACCATGCGACTCTGGGACTCACTCACTCTGGGACTCTCTCACTCACTGTGGGATTCCATTACACACTCTGGGATTTCCTGACATACTCAGGGGCACTATGAGATTCTCTCACACACTCTGAGACATTCTGGGATTCTCTCACACACACTGGGATTCCCTCACACACCCTGGGACTCTCTGGGATTCCCTCTCACATACTCTGGGATTCCCTCTCATACAATCTGGGATTCCCTCTGGCACATCCTGGGAATCTCTCTCACACAACCTATGACTCTCTCATACACACCCTGGGATTCTGTTACACACTCTCGGACAAAGTCAACGAGGGGGGCGGCAGTTGGCTATGAAGAGATCGAAGGAGGGTAAGATGCCAGTATGGGGTGTCCTCTCGGACACTCTGGGATTCCCTTACTCACTCTGGCACACTCTGGGACATTCTGGGATTCTCTCTTACACTCGGGGATTCTCTCATACACTCGGGGATTCCCTTACACACCATGGGACTCTGGGACTCTCTCACAAACCCCTGGGACTCTCTCACTCACTCTGGGATTCCGTTACCAACACTGGGACACTGGGATTCTCTCACACACTCTGGGACACTCGGAGATTCTCTCTTACACTCGGGGATTCCCTTACACACCGTGGGACTCTGGGACGCTGTCACTCACTCTGGGAATCTCTCTCACTCACTGTGGGATTCCATTTCACACTCTGGGATTCTCTTACACACTCTGGGATTCTCTCTCACACTCTGGGACTCTCTGGGATTCTCTCACACATTCTAGGAATCCCTAACACACTCTGGGACACTGTGGGATTCCCTTACGCAATCTGGGACACTGGGACCCTCGCCCACACACTCTGGGTACACACTCTGGGATTCCCTCACATACTCTGGAACACTCTGGAATTCTTTCACACACTCGAAGAATCCCTAACACTCTGGGACTACCTTACCTAATCTGGGACACTGGGACCCTCGCCTACACACTCTGGGACACTCCGGGATTCTCTCACACACTCTGGGAAACTCTGATTCCCTTACACGCTCTGGGACTCGCAAACACACTATGGGACACTCTCACACAGTCCGGGATTCCCTTACATACTCTGGGACACTGGGACCCTCTCCCACACACTCTGGGTACACATTCTGGGAATCCCTCACACACTCTGGGACACCCTGGGACGCTCTCTCGCGTGCGCGCGCATCCCTGGGACGCCCTGTCGCGTGCGCGCGCCTCCCCACCCCGAGACACTCTCTCTCACGTGTGAAACCGCGACCCCCACCACAAGGGATGCTCTCGCGCGCAACTCCACCCCCACCCTGGGACGTTCTCTCGGGCACACACACTCTGGGACATTCTGTGATTCTCTCTTACACTTGGGGATTCCCTTACACAACATGGACTCTCTCACATAATCTGGGACTCCCTGGGACCCTCCCTGTCACACTCTGGGGACTCCCTCACACACTCTGAGGATTCCCGTAGGCACTCTGGGATTGGTGGCAATGGTGTTGTGGCAACGGGTTTGGGGGCAAAGGGGTTGGACGGGATTGGGGGGAACGGCGTTGCACGAGGTGGGGTGATGGGTTTGTGGGGATGGTATTGCACAGAGTTGGGGTGAAACTGTGTCGGTCGGGGTGGGGGCGAATGGCGATGCACGGGGTTGGGGGGAACGGCGTTGCACCGGGTTGGGGGTCGGCGTTGCACGGGACTGGGGGGACGTCGTTGCACGGGGTTGGGGAGAACGGCGTCGCACAGGGTTGGGGGGACGGGGCTGGGGGACGACGTTGCACGGTGTTGGGGGAACGGCGTCGGTCGGGGTTGGAGGAACGGCGTTGCACGGGGTTGGGGGGAAAACGGCGTTGTACGGGTTGGGGGAACGGTGAATATGTGAATATTGGGTATATCTTGGATTGTCCCATCTGTTGGAAGGGTTTCTCCGTCAAGATCCTCTGATTCAGAGTCCAGAAGCCGGAAAACATTAACTCTGCTTCTCTCTCTCGACATTAGCTGCCAGTCTGTTTCAACTTTCCAGCAGCCACAGCATTTGTGTTCATCTTAGTAACATCATCGTTAACTTTTCAGAACTCACCCAGTTTCTGCAACATCTTTTGATCCACTTATTATCGCAAACATTGCAAATTATTCTCTGGAATGTAGTCAGTGATTCCGTTCTTGAGGTGGGAATGATCACAGATTCCCAGGTGTTTGAGTGAAGCCATTTCTCCTTATCTCATCCACTCGGGCTGCTCTCCAAGTCCTGAGACTGTGACCCATTGTAGATTCCTATCAGCAGAGACAGCTGCCAACATCAACTCTGCCAATCGCTTTGGTAATAATATCCAGTTCAATGAAAACACTTCTTATTCACCCACTTCGTCCCACTTTATAAACAACCTCCAGTCCCAGGAATGAGTCAGTGCCCTTCTGTTACAAACACTCTGATGGCAGCGTGTGCTTCCTCCAAAGAAGAAAACAAATTTGCACTCATCTGTGTCCATCTGTCTGCCTGAGGTTCCACTAAGTGCATTACTGGAAATCACATTGGAAAACCAAACCCCTTTCCAGGTGTTTAAATCACTTCGTGCAGCATTTGCAGACAAAGGAAATCTGCGTTATCGGGAGCATAATCTTATTTGTGAAAGTCTGTTGCACACAGCAACATGATCCTCTCACAAACACAAGCCATTGTTTTATGTTGAAATTGAAATATTAAGCTAAAAAGGTCATGTAAACAATCTGCTGCTTGTCACTTTAATAAATTACTTGCTGATAAGATAATGCTCAAAGTGTTATAAAGTTGAAGGTGTGTACTGTATCTTTAAGAGAGAGAGAACACTCTTCTGACCTGAGAGCTTACAACTACCTGTATACCGTATATGACTGGCCAGCAATCCCTGAGTGTACTAGGAAAGCAAACAAATGTAACATTTGGCTGTGAAATATAGACCTGAGTTGATTGCTGTTTTGACAATAATTCAAATTTAACCTATCAGTTTAAATTATACCCCAAGATTCCAAAACCCAATCGAGTTTGAATTTATTGTTTTGCCAGTTTCAAGCCAATGAGATGATCTAATGGGGGCAATTAAAATGCAGACATTTTAAAAAAATGGTCAGAGAGTAACTGCTGTCTGGGAGAGTTCACATCTTGCTCGCCAATAAATTGGGAAAGTCTCTCAATCAAAGGGGACCTTTTCATATGAAACATACTCAGAGTAAAAGAAGACGATGACGACCCAGGCAGATCCTCCGCCAGTAGCCAAAAGACACAAAAGACACGAGTCACTGTGTGGGTTTGAAATTAAATTGATGTAATTTTACTAAGTGTCTTATTGAAATAATGTATAGTTATAGAGCTGGAGGCAGATCATAAGCAGTGAAGAGAAAGGGGGAGCTTAGATTTATGAATAGTTGTTTCTTATTCACATTTCGAGTTAAAAATAAATTGATGCTATTTTCTTTAAATAGTGGAATTTGTGAGTTCTCTGTCACTCAGACATTAACAGATTACGTGGTGAGGTGAACTTTTCTGGGTGTTTGGTCTAATTAACAGAGGGGATCACCGTCATGTTGTAACAAAAGAAACACAACAAGGAACAGCACAGCACAGGAACGGGCCCTTCAGCCCATAATGTTGTGCTGAATGTGACCCCAAATTAAATTCATCCTTTATGCCTATCTTTGTTCCATGTCCTTGCATATTCACATGCTTACCCACAAACCCCTTAAACACCCCTCTCATATCTGCCTCCTCCACCATCCCTGGCAGCATGTTCCAGATTCCTCCCACTCTCTGTGGAAAACGTATTACCCGTCACATCTCCTTTGAGCTCTCCCCCTCTCACCTTAAATGCACATTCTCTAGTAAAGATATTTCAACTCTGGGTAAAACATTTTGACCGTCAACCCTTGCATCTCATGACGCTGCGCTGACTGTCCCTAATTAGGTCACTCTTTACCAAATGGGCATAAATCCTATCCGAAAGAATTCTGTGCAAAGCTTCCCAACCACTGAGGTGAGACTGACCAGGTTATAATTTCCTGGATTGTCCCTATTTCCCTTCTTGAAGAGAGGAAAACCATAAGCTACTCACCAGTCCTCTGCGACCTTTCCAGTGGCAAGCGAGGATTCAAAAATCAAGGCCAAGACCCCAAAAATCTCCTGTCTTGTCTTTCTCAAATAACCTGGGGTCGCTCCCATCGGGTCCTCGGGATTAATCCAGTTCAATGCTCTTCAAGAAATCTAACGCTCCTTTATCGACCTCAAAAATGCCCGAGCACATTAGCATGCTCCGCACAAATCTCATTATCCTCTATATCCTTTTCCTGCGTGAATGCTGATGCAAAGTGATTAGTTCAGATCTCGTCCACTTCCACTGACTTCAAGCACAAGTTCCTTCCTTTAGTCTTGACTGGCCCGACCTTCTTCCTAGTTATGTGGAAGCTGTGGAAAGGGTGCAGAGGAGATTTATTGGGATATGGCCTGGAATGAAATGAAGGTCTTACAAGGAAAGGCTGAGGGAATGGAGGCTGTTTTAGTTGGAGAGAAGAATGTCGAGAGGTGACTTAATTGCCTGCAACAGTAGTAGAATTGATGACGCAAAGGGCATTTAAATGGGCATTGGACATACATATGGGTAATATTGGAAGGGTGTAGGTTAGATAGGCATCAGATTTTTTTCACAAGTCGGTGCAACATTGAGGGCCAAAAGGCCTGTACTGAGTTGTAACGATCCATGTTCATATCCTCTTGTGGGTAATTATCTCCAGAACGATTTGGGATTCACTTTAACCCCACTTGCGAAGGGCATGGCCCCTCCTTGCTCTGTTCATTCCCTGTTCAGGTTCCTTCCAGCTTTTGTTTTTTTACATTCCTCACATGCCATGTCAAATTCTAGCTTCCCAAACCCTGCATAGACTTGTTTTTGTCCCCTTTTGACTAAATTCCCAGCCTCCCTTGTTATCCAAGGGGCCCTTACATTGCCAGCCTTATCCCTCCTCCTCACTGGAACGTGCTGGTCGTGAACTCCGATCAGCAAGCCTTTAACTAACTCCCACGTGCCCAGTGTGGCATTGTCTAATGACAGATCTTCCCAATTAACACTCCCTAGCTCCTACCTAATACTGACATCATTTGCAATCCTACAATTTAGAAACATCCTATTTATTCGTAGCTGCCTTAAAAAAAACTTAAGTTGTGATCACTGTTTCCGAAATGGACTCCCACTGAAAGGTCAGTCACCTGGCCAGGCTCATTCAGCAATACAAGGTGCACTCTGGCCCCTCCCCCTCCTTTACATTACTATTTCAAGAAACCCTCTTGGATACACTTAATAAAGTCTGCACTGTCCCAGCCTCTTGCTCTAAAGTAGTGCCAGCAAATGGTGGGGAAGTTAAAGTCACTGTGAGAACTCTGTTGTTATTGCCTCTTTCCATAATCTGCCGAGATATTGGTACCTCGAGGTATAGTTGGCAGATTGAGGGTCCTATAGTATAATCCCATCAACTGCATCCTTCTTATCCACGTTGCCTCAGTGGGCGAGCCCCTGCAGTATGTCCTGAGTGCAGATGTAACATTCACCCGATTGGTAATGCAACTCCTCCACCTCGTTTACTCTCCCTTCTATCTTGTCTGAAACAACGAAACCCTGGAATATTGAGCAGCCCGTCCTGTCCTTCTCCGAACCAAATCTCTGGAATGGCCACAATATCGGATCTGAGCTTAACTACCTTAGCTATGTTGCGCCTTGTGTTGATATTAACACAATCAGCCCATTCATACTATGGTGTTCATTTCTCTGTATTTCCTTTCTGATTGACTCATTTACATCTTCCGACCTTACTTGCACCCCCCACCCCCACCCCCCGCCCACGTGCTGCCCTGCTGCTGTGGTTCCCAGGACTTTGCCAATCTAGGTTAAACCCTTCCCTTTTTGCAGGAGCGAGCCTCCCTGTGAGGATATCAGTTCCCCTCTAGTTCAGGTCACCCCTGCTCCAGAAGAGGTTCCAATGATCCAAGATCCTGAAACTCTCCCCCTGTACCAGCTCTTCAGCCGTGCATTCATCTCTGCTATCTTTTAATTCCTTGTCTCGCAAACACATAGGACTGATGCTAACGCAGTGATTACTACCCTCAAGGTCCTGCTTTTCAGTCGTTCCCTACTTCCTGTGCTTACTCCTCAGGACCTCATCCCTCTTTCTACCCGTGTCGTTGGTAGCAATGTGCACCATGACCTCTGGCCTCCCATTCTCCCAATTCAGAATTTCACGCAAATGCTCAGATATGTCCTTGACCCAGGCAGCAGGGATACAACACCCCATCCTGGAGTCTCGGACGCAGCCACAGTAACACCTGTCTATGCCCCCAACTAGTGGGTCGCCTCCTTTTTTTGCTCCCTTGGATTTTGTCCGACCTTGTTCTACAGCAAAGTCAGTTATAGAGTCATACAACACAGAGAGGTCCTAGGGGCCAGACTGATCCCTGGCAACCATAATGTCCATCCATGGCACCCCCATTTCCATGCCCATGCCCCATATCCTTCTAATCTTTTCCTATCCATGTATTTGTCCAAATGTTTTTTAAATGTTGTTAATGTACCTGCCTCAGCCACTTCCACTGACAGCTCATTCCGTATGAGAATCAGCATCTGTGTAAAAAGGTTGCTGCTAATGTTCCCTTTTATTCTTTCCGCTCTAACCTTAAACTGATGCCCTCTAATCTTCAATTCTTCAACCCTGGGAAAACGACTGAATTCATTCACCCTATTCATGCCTCTCATGATCATATACATTGCTATAAGATCTCCGTTATGTCTCTGTGCTCTGAAGGGAAATGTTCCAGCTTGTCTAACTCTCCCGATAACTCAAGCTATTGAGTTGTGGTGTTATAGACCTGGCTACCGCTGTGCTACTCCCCTGAGAAGCTATCCCCAACAATACACCAGATCTCTCTTCTTAAACATCCCGCATCTTTGTCCCCTGTACGATCCTCAGTGTGTCCTGCTGTTGCTCCAACCCAACCACGCAGACACCCACCTACCTGATGGAACCTGGATGTTTGTTTAGTACAAGAGCATGGGTGTTTTTAAACGCAATGAATGGAATTGTGAAATTACATTTGGACTGAATGTAATGTAGACCAGCGTGAAATGGAGGTGGATGACCTACGTGACTTGCTGTAAGGATACTGACAGTAGAATCTGAGGTGATCATGAGTATATAGAGGTAGAATGTGGGAGACAAGCTGGGACTGTGCTGGAGTAGTCATGGTGAGATGGAACAAATGCTGGATGGAGAGTTTCAGCAGCTGACGGACTGACACTGAGGTGAGCCATCGGAAACTGAGCAAGTGGCCATCATCTAATAGGACAGAGAAACTGATCCATTGGCCTGAAACTGACTGAGCACGTGGCTGTCAATGACTCCAATACAAGTGAATGGAAACATTGCTCAGAGCCTGTTCCTGTAACATTCAACACAACCAGGAAATGGAAAGTGAATAATGAGCTGAAAACAAGGCTCTGTTAGATTCAAAATCATTCAATGTTCAGTCATTGAATATTCTAACCTGCAGAAAGGAATTTCCCAGAATCACAGCAGAAGGAGAAAACAAGCTTGGCAGAGACAGAATGAAGCTACCGCCTGCATCAAAACAGCTCAGAACAAAGAGGCTGAATTCTCAACCAACTGACAAGCAATTCAGATACTTTTAGAGTTACAGATCGAGTTCAAAATTATTTAGGAAACAGATACACTGGTCAGTGGTGTGTGCCAAAAATACACGAAATAGCTTTGTGATGTGCCGTTTTTACGTTGAGAAATGATTTTTTTTGTTTTCGCTAAGAAGAGCACATGTGTAGTTCACTGATCACTAGATTTACAGACAACGAAAACCTGATCAAGGACTCACAGGTCAATTACGCTGTTAGTGACAATCCATCGCACGCAACAACAGCCTGTTAAACAGAGAACAGAACAGCTTCTAGTTTAACAGAGACACTCTCACAATGAACATCTGCTGCTTTAATAAAAATGTTACCTCTTTGAAGAAAAGGAACATATCACCAATACAGCGAAACGTTTAAACTGCCCAATGTAACTTCGGAGTTTTTAACCAATTCAATGATCACTGTTTCTAGGTATTTTGAAGCTATTTTGAGCAGGGTATGTAACGTGGGTCTGTGTGGACTTGCTGGACCAGGGGCCTGTTTCCACACTGGAAGGATTCTATTCAACACAATTGTCAACCTGTCCCACAGCAGGATGGGTAAGGCCGGAGTGGACTCTGTACCGGGCAGGGGTTGTGTCCCACAGCAGGATAGGTAAGGCCCGAGGGGACTGTGTACCGGGGAGTGGCTGCGTCCCACAGCAGGATGGGAAAGGCCCGAGGGGAGTCTGTACTGGGAAATGATCGTGTCCCACAGCAGGATGGGCAAGGCTATGGACAAGTCTGGACCTGGGATTGGTAATGTCCGAGGTAAATCTGCACAGGGGAGACGTTAGGGTGGGTGAGGCCACGGGAATCTGTACAGGGGAGAGTGTGTGTCCCACAGCAGGATGGGTAATGCCCGAGGGGACTCTACCGGGCAGGGGTTGTGTCCCACAGCAGGATGAGTATGGCCCGAGGGGACTCTGTACCGGGGAGGGTCTGTGTCCCACAGCAGGATTGGTAAGGCCTGAGGTGAGTTGTACCGTGGAGGGGTTGTGTCCCAAGCAGGATTGGTAAGGCCTGAGGTGAGTTGTACCGTGGAGGGGTTGTGTCACAAGCAGGATGGGTAAGGATGGAGGGCAGATTGCACCAGAGAGGGATTGTGCCCCACAGCAGGAAGGGTGAGGCCCGTGGGTACTCTGTACCGAGGAGGGTATGCAACCCAAAGCAGGACAGGTAAGGCTCAAGGGTAGATTGTACCGGGGAAGGGTTGTTTCCCACAGCAGGATGGGTAAGACCCAAGGGGAGTCTGCACCTGGGAGGGGTTGTGTCCCACAGCAAGATGGGTAAGACCCGAGGGAGTCTGCACCGGGGAGGGGTTGTGTCCCACAGCAGGGTGGGTAAGGCCCGAGCGGAGTCTGGTTCTGGGAGGGGTTGTGTCCCATTGCAGGATGGGGAAGGCCCGAGGAGAGTCTGTAACGGGGATGGGTCGTGTCCCACTGCAGAATGGGTAATCTGTACCGGGGAGGGTATGCGTCCCAAAGTAGGATGGGTAAGGCTCAAGGGTAGACTGTACCGGGGAGGGGTTGTGTCCTACAGCAGGATGGGTAATGTCCGAGGGGAGTCTATGTTGATGAGGGGTTGTGTCCCACAGCAGAATGGGTAAGGCCTGAGGAGTGACCGAGAGCAAAGATATACTTAGGGAGCTGAGGGGCAACATTTTCCACAGAGGACAGTTCATACGTGGAATGGACTGCCAGTGGCGCAATGGAGAATCAAGAACAATTACAACATAGAAAAGACATTTGGGCAGGAACTTGGAGAGGAGAAGGTTTGAAGGGCCATGGGCCAAACGCAGGGAAATGCAACTCATTCAGTTCAGGAAACCTGGTCAGCATTGATGACTTCAGCCAGAGAGTCATGCAGCACAGAAACAGAGCCGAAGTCTTGAGTTATTGGATGAGTGGACTATCGTGACAAGGCATGTTGTCGATACTGAAATAAGTTAGAGAGATATGGATGGTCGTCTGGACTGGGGCAGGTTTCAAACGTATGATGTGATTGGTGAGAGGGGCGGAAAGTACAGAAATAGGAACTGTTTTTGGCATTAGAATGATTGAAGATCTGATCCACAAGACAAACCATAGATACAGTGTAGGAGAGGAAACACCTAACAGAACATTCTCAGACAGCATTCCCACCCTCTCGTGGAAGGCCCGCTTTCCCCTCTTTTGTACTGATGCTCATTAAGACAGCACAGGCTTGGATTGTTAACTGTGACACTCCCGATGTTGTCTTAGTACAACAAAACTTGCAGTAAAGGCGGTGACTGAACCTGGGTTGTGACTGTACTGTGCTCCCCCTCCAGCACTATAGCTATGTCATGTCCTGTTAGCTGATGTTTGGAGCCCTCTCATTGCTCTCTGCTCTGTGCACTGAGTGTGATCTTACCTCACTGCAGGATTTATTGAAGGCTCCAGATCTCCCTGCCCTGTGTCTCTCTGGCTGACAAACCTTCTTCAATGAGGGATGGATGAGACACCCAGGAGCTGGGAAGTCTATTAGGTCAGGACCATCCGGAGTACCTACAGACAGATAAACAGAATGTAAAATTGGACTGATGCAGTGCAATTTCTGACCAATCCTGAAGCGTTCACTCCCGAGAATGCACTGGCCCCGCTCCTCGCTCACTCTGGTTGGAGGACCGGATTCTGCTCTGTCCTCCAGTTCCGCCCCTTCCTCCCAATTGCAGTGTTGCCAGTCTCCATCGTCTATCTGGAGTGGAGAATTCTGTTTGCTCAGGATCTGGAGTAGCTCCAAGAGCGAGGGACACTGACAGAGGCAACAATTAGACCCACACAGTGAGGGATCCCACATGGAGAGTTACTTAGTAATATCACCAGAGAGCAAGATCAAACAATTGTGCAGGAAGAAAGGGTTTTGATTCATGTTGCACTGGGATGCACAACCTGGAGCAGGCGACGTGATAGCCTAGTGGCATTATGTGAAACAATGTATCCAGAAACTCAGCAAATGTGCTCTGGACACAGGTTCAAATCCCACCATTGCAAATGATTGAATGTAAATTAAATGCTTCAAAAAAGATGCAATTAAAAACCTGTAAGTGAGTATTAAACAATTGCTGATATTAAGAAAAACCCACTGGGTACATTCATGTCTTTAGTGAAGTAATCTAAGCTGCTCCATGTCTCGCCGTGTCCTGGTTAATGTGACAGTGCACATTCTCTTCATACAAACCAAACTGCGCGTGCGTCAGAGGTTATCAGTGCATTTATAGAGAATGTCCATAACTGCACAGAATCATGGGGGAAATATTAGACATTAACAATTGCTCTGTCGAGTTACAGTCATTGAGGTGGTTAATATGCAAATAGATTTTTCGGTCCAACTTAACCATACCGGCTAGGTATGTAAATTACCAATCGTTCTGGGAGTTTGAAAATAAGTTTGTTACTCGAGTTGTGTAAATCGGTTGGAAATGTGTACATTGTCAGATTTACATCTTAACTATGTTGTCAGATTTACATCTTAACGATTTCTTTAAAACCTCACATTGTTTTATGAGAGGAGTTTAATGCTCCACAATGTCGTGAGAATGATCAATCCTGCAAAACAATTTACTTTCTGACCAATCCTGAAGCGTTCACTCCCGAGAATGCACTGGCCCCGCTCCTCGCTCACTCTGGTTGGAGGACCAGATTCTTCTCTGTCCTCCAGTTCCGCCCCTTCCTCCCAATTGCAGTGTTGATTGAGGCGCAACGCAGCAGCGAAGCCACAGAAACATTAAGGGACAAGGGAAGTTGGAGTCGATGCCTTGTGCTGCGGTGAAAATATCCCGAATCTTAGACCAAAAGGCCGGCGTTCAATTCACAGATGGTGCAGGTGTGTGTAAAATCAACTTTGAACAGGTTCTTGAGGGAAAACAAGGGAAGTCAGGAACCGAATAAAAACAATAGAAACGCACACAATGCGGTGGGGCTCTCAATACTCAGGTGATTTTAGTCTTTACCAAGTGTTTCAGGGTCCCAATACAGTCTGTTCCACTCTTCCTTGTGCACAGCCATATCCCACGATTGTGGGGTAAAGTGTTGTGGTGGGATATAAAGCTGCTTTTCTGGAACTCCCTCAGTTTTGGAGGTGAAAATAGGTGAGAAGGAGTAGGGTTTTGTATGGAGTTACCTGTTACCCTCTTGTTGCAGCATCTTATTATTGCCCTGACTCTACCTCGTACATGTTTGGTAGAGATCAGTGACGTTTCATAAGCCCACAATACAAGATCCGTCACTCTGTTTAAGACAGCAGAAATCTCTTTTATCACTATAGTCATTACATGCATGGACCTGTTGCAGGGCTTCAAAGTCCATGAGACAGCCATACTCTCTATGATAGACAGACTGAGTTTGGAACTTCCTCTGTCCTTAAGACTTTATGCACTGCTTGCGCTCTTCCATTTTGCCTTTGCACATTCCCTTTCCAACACACCCCACCTGCATCACTCCACAGTTGGAGCTGTCAAGGGCAGAAGTCTGTAGAACATCCTCCCTAATCTTCTCTATCATCCTTTTAAGATGTATTTTAAAATCATTCTCTTTAATCAATGTATTGATCATCCATGAAGCACCTTAGGAGATTTGCCATAGTGAAAGATTCCATGCCCTGTGCAATGAGGCAGGAATAATTAATGACTTCAGAGTTAGGGATCCCATGGGAAGAAGCGATCACCGTATGGTTGAACTAGAATACATATGGTGAGTGTGAAGATAAAATCTAATAACTGGGTTCTGTGCTGGAACACTGGGAACTACAATAGAATGAGAGAGAATCTGGATAAAGTAGACTGGAAACAAAAATTTTATGGTGGGAAGTTGATGAGCAGTGGAAGATTTTCAAAGACATTTTACAAAGGTCTATTCCAGTGAAAAGGAAGAACTGTATGAAAAGGCATACTCAGCAATGTGTATCTGAGGAAAGTGATCAAATTAGATCATAAGCCTATAAGACATAGGAGTGGAAGTAAGGCCATTCGGCCCATCGAGTCCACTCCGCCATTTAATCATGGCTGATGGGCATTTCAACTTCACTTACCCGCATTCACCCCGTAGACCTTAATTCCTTGTGACATCAAGAAGTTATCAATCTCTGCCTTGAAGACATTTAGCGTCCCGGCCTCCACTGCACTCCACGGCAATGAATTCCATAGGCCCAGCACTCTCTGGCTGAAGAAATGATTCTGCATTTCTGTTCTGAATTGATACCCTCCAATTCTAAGTCTGTGCCCACCGGTCCTAGTCTCTTCACCTAATGGAAACAATTTCCTAGAGTCCACCCTTTCCAAGCCATGTATTATCTTGTAAGTGCCTATTAGATCTCTCCTTAACCTTCCAAACTCCAATGAATACAATCAAAGGATCCTCAGTCATTCCTCGTATGTTAGACCTAACATTCCAGGGATCATCCATGTGAATCTCTGCTGGACACGCTCCAGTGCCAGTATATCCTTCCTGAGGTGTGTGGACCAAAACTGGACACAGTACTCCAAATGGGGCCGAACCAGAGCTTTTTAAAGTCTCAGTAGCACATCGGTGCTTTTATATTCCAACTTATCTTGAGATAAGTGACAACATCGCATTCGCTTTCTTAATCACGGATTCAACCTGCATGCTTACCTTTAGAGAATCCTCGACTAGCACTCCCAGATCCATGTATACTTTGGCTTTATGAATTTTCTCAACGTTTAGAAAGTAGTCCATGCTTGTATTCTTTTTTCCAAAGTGCAATACCTCGCGTTTGCTCACATTGAATTCCATCAGCCATTTCCGAGACAACTTTTTCAAAATGTCTAGATCCTTCTGCAGCCTCTCCACTTCCTCAGTACTACCTGCCTGTCCACCTAACTTCGTATCATCAGCAAACTTCGTTAGAATGCCTCCAGTCCCTTCATCCAGATCATTAATATATAATGTGACCATGCAGGTAACCATGCCTCGGATCCAATCAACAACAAGTCCAACTTTGGTGCAATTGCCGAATGGGCAGGCTGTTCAAGTCCAAGGAGTTATCCAAGCAGCTCAATCCTCAGTCATACAGTCCCCCCAATTTCAGACTGTTCAGATTTCTACTATACTTGAAAATGAAGACTCCCAGGAATCTGTGGATAGCATGACTGACTCTCAGAAACGTAGAGGAATTCTATCGAGTCGGCGTTCATACAGAAAAATCCTGAATGAAATTTCTTCTGATCCCACCAGTGTGCCAAGAAACCGATGAAGAGAAATCAGAAGAAGAATCTGTCTCAACCATTACTACAATGAAGATGCAGACACCCATCTATCAGATTAGCAGCGGACAATACATTGCTATTACACAGGGGGGAGCAATTCAGCTGGCGAACAATGCTACAGATGAAGTGCAAGGACTTCAGACACTAACAATGACCAACGCAGCTACACCCAAGGTTGGAGCAGCCATTATACAGTATGCACAGAGCCCTGATGGACAGCAAACCTTTGTGCCGGGCAGCCAGGTGCTTGTACAAGGTGCTGCTGGAGATGTCCGAACCTATCAGATCCGTACAACTCCTAACTCCACTGTTGGCCAGGGCATCTTCACCAGTCCTGCAAAGCCAGCCCCAGAATGCTGAAGAAACCACTCGTAAACGTGAAATCCGCCTCATGAAAAACAGAGAAGCAGGTCGAGAGTGCCGTAGCAAGAAGAAAGAGTATGGGAAATGCTTGGAGAATTGTGTTACCGTTCTGGAAAATCAAATTGAAAGAGAAGGCGTACAAAGTGGCCAAAAACAGCATGAAACTAGAATAGGGAAAACGTTAAAGGTCAACCGAAAGCCACAAAAGAGCTATAAAGAAAAGTAATATCGAACATGAGAAAAAATAAACTAGCACAGACTATAAAGACAGAGAGCAAATGTTTATATAAACATATATAACGAGAAAAGAATGGCTAAAGTAAATGTTGGTCCTTTGGAAATGAAAAGAAGCATTTAGATATGGGATATCACAGTGGAGGATACTAATATCTTTCCAGTAACTAGAAAAGAGACAAAGGTAGGTGAGGATTTGGAAACTATTGTTATGACGGAACAGCTAGTTTTAGACTGTTTGGAGGTAATTGAGCGAACGATAGAGAAGTCTCCTGACCTTGATGCAATGCATCCCAGGGTACTAAAAGAGATGCCAGGAAAAATAGCAAATGCACTGGCAGTAATTTTCCACAATTCATTGGCCTCTGTGGCAGTCCCAGCAGATTGGAAAACAGCAAAAGTGATACCACTGTTTTAAAAAGGAGTTGGACAAAAAGTGGGGAATTATATATCAGTTAGTTTATTCTCTGTAGTGGGAAAGATGCTTGGGTCTATTATCAAGGAAGAAATAGCAGGGAATCTCGATAAAAATTGTCCCCTTGTACAGACACAGCATGGGTTCATGAAAGGCAGGTCATGCTTGACCAATTTTTTGGAATTCTATGATGACATGTCAAGCAAGATGGACAACGGGGACTCAGTGGATGTGGTGTAGCTGGATTTCCAAAATACCATCAACAAGGTGCTGTGTAAGAAGCTGTTGCATAATATAAGAGTGCATGGTGTAAGGAGTAGAAGATTGGTTGACTAATAGGAAGCAAAGTGTGGGGATAAATAAGTATTATTGAGAAGTAGTGTGCCTCAGGGATCGGTGTTGGGACTGCAAGTATTTACAATTGATACAGATGATTTGGAGTTGGAACCAAATGTAGTGTGTCAAAGTTTGCATGTGACACTAAGATGATTAGCGGAACAAAGTGAGTGTAGGACTGTGACACTTTGCAGTGGAACATAGATACATTGAGTGAGTGGGTAATGGTTTGTCAAATGAAATAGAATGTTTGTAAATATAAAGTTTATACACTTTGGTTATAGTAACATTTTAAAAAATATACTTGAATGTTAAAAGGTTGCATCATTTGCTCTGCAGAGGGACCTGAGCATCCTTCTACATGAAGGTTGGTCAGCAGGTACAACAATCAGTTCTGAAAGCAAATGGAATTTTGTCCTGCATTGCTGAAGGGATTGTATTTAAAAGTAGATGTTATGTTCCAGCTGTATTGGGTGCTGGTGAGGCCACACCTGGAGTACTGAATGTAGTTTTTATCTCCTTAGTTGAGAAAGGATGTACTGGCACGAGAGGGAGTGCAGAGGAGGTTAACCAGGTTGATTCCGGAGTTGAGGGGGTTCACTTAACAGAGACTGAATAGATTGGGATTATATTTATTGGAATTCAGAAGAATGGAAACATATAAAATAATGAATGTAATGGATAAAACATAAGTAGAGAGGGTGTTTCCACTGGCAGGTGAAGCTAGAACAAGAGGGCATCACCGCAAGACTAGAGGCAGCAAATTTAAGACTGAATTGAGAATGAACTTCTTGACCTCTATGGAATTCATTGCCCAGGGAAGTAGTTGATGCTAGTTCAGAAAACGTTTTTAAAGCTAGGTTAGATTTTTAAAAACGTAATTAATTAAGGAATACGGTGAGAACGTGGGTAAATGGTTGTGTCCATGAAATGATCAGCCATGACCTTATTGAATGGCAGAGCAGGCTCGAAGGGCAGGACGGCCTTCTCCTGTTCCTATTTCTTATGTTATACATCCCTCCCTCATTCGTGACTTGGAGGTGTTGGTGTTGGATTGGGATGGACAAAAGTAAAATTCAGAGAACACCAGGCTATTGGTCAACAGGATTATTTGGAAGCACTATGTTTGCTGCTTCTTCATCATGTGGTTTTGAGATGCTGATGTGTCATTTTTAACTCTTGTAACTCATGAACAGCAACAAAAGCCACGAAGCAATCCGCATGCTCCAGCCAACAATGGGCCCCGTGTGATTGATGTCAGCGGCGGACCAATGGAAAGGCAGGGACAGTGCTGGAGGACCTGGCGGGGCAGTTGGTCCTCTGACCAATCAGGGTGAATGAGGGGCGGGACTAGACTATACCACGTGATCATCCTCGCAGTCGGTTCGGGATGTGTGGACGGAGAGCTGTTGGCAAAGATAGAAATGAACAGCAGGAAGCGGGAGGGAAATTGTGTTGGTATGGGTTGAGAGGGTTTATAGACGTTTGGTGCACATCGGAAAATGCAAATTTGAAACTTAGTCCCGTTTTTGCAGTAAACGGGAAAATGCCTCATCCAGCGATTGACTCGAGTAAGCACCACCATCTTTATTCGGGGCTACGATTCACTGGACACGTGCAGCCGCCAGCTTTGTAGGGGGCATGGTTCAGCCTTCTCTGGTCGAGAGTCAAAGGGCAGGATTTACACAGAGCATATTCACACCCAGAGAAATGGATTTTTTTTCTGGATTTGTTTTGTCATTCATTTAAATGATTTGGATGTGAATAGAGGCGGTACAGTTAGTAAGTTTGCAGGTGACACCAAAATTGGAGGTATTGTGCACAGTGATGAAGGTTATCTCAGAGTACCATGGGATATTGACCGGATGGAACAATGGGATAGGGAGTGGCAGATAGGGTTTAATTTAGATAAATGTGAGGTGCTGCATTTTAGAAAAGAAAATCAGAGCAGGACTCACACACTGAATTGTAAGGTCTTGGAGAGTCTTGCTGAACAAAGTGACCTTGGAATGCAGGTTCATAGTTCCTTGAAAGTAGAGTCGCAGGTCGATAGGACAGTGAAGAAGGCATTTCGTATGCTTCCCTTTCTTGGTCAGAGCATTGAGTAATGGAGCTGGACAGGGCATTGGTTCGGTCACTTTTGGAATATTGTGTGCAGTTCTGGTCTCCCTCCTATCAGAAGGAGGCACTGAAACTTGAAAGGTTTGAGAATTGATTTTCAAGGATGTTGCCAGCGTTGGAGGATTTGAGTTGCAGGGAGAGGCATAACAGGCTGGGGCCATTTTCCTTGCAGTGTCATAGGCTGAGGTGTGATGTTAAAGAGGCTTATAAAAATCGTGAGGGACATGGATAGCGTAAATAGACAAGGGTTGTTAGAGCCCAGAACTAGAGGATATAGGTTTAGGGTGGTGGTGGCGGGGGAAGGGGGTGGGGAGAGAATTCAAAAGGAGCCGAAGGGGCAACTAAAATTGTAACATTTCAAAGGCATTTGAATAGGAAGGGTTCAGAGGGATGTTGGCCAAGTGCTGGAAAATGGGAATACATTAGGTTAGAATATCTGGTTGGCATAGATGGGTTGGACTGAAGAGTCTGTTTCTGTGCTAGACATCTCTGACTGTGGGATCATAAAAGTGAACATTGCTCTGATTCATCTCTGGGCTCCTTGATGTCCACTTGTTTGTTATTTAGCTTTTTCAGTCTCTCGTGTGTATTTTTGCTATGTGTAGTATTTTACTATTACGTTCACAGACCTCTTTGTAAATGGATTGTCCACTGCTGCCTGGCTCCTGACCATATGCTCCATTATCAGGTTATTTTTTCCACAATATCTTTGACAGTGAAGAGTTCTTTTTTCCAATAAGTTAGTGGATTTTCCTTCCATTTTAACAGTCAAATTCTGCACCATTTTCATTCCCTATAAATCATACTGCACTCCCTGAAACATGATGTGTATTTCTCCTTCTACAGATACCAGTGATCAAGGCCAAAGCTCTGTTGCCTATTGAGAAGGTGATGTTTGACTTCCTTGTACTGCTGCAGTTCGTATGGTGAAGGTGCTCCCACAACGTGGTTGGGTAGGAGACATTACAGATTATTCACTCAGAGATAGTGAAGAGTAGAAGATATCTGTACAAATCAACACATTTTAAATTTCACAAAAAATATTGAGAACTTCTGACATAAGGCCACAGCTGGAGAATATTATGTCCGGTGACCAAACCTTTGCGAAATAAGCAATTTTTCAGGAATGAGTTAAAGGAAGAAAGCAGATCTTAGAGGGTGGGAATTCCAGACTGTGTTGCCTTTGAATCTGTAGAAACAGTTATACAGCTGAACTCAAAAATAAACACATCATTGGGAGTCTAAACTAAAATAAGTTGTTGAGATATGAAAGTGTGTCTGGTGCATAGAGCTCGGAATGATTACAGCTAGGAATTAAGTCAAGGGTGTGAAAGTAAATTGCTGTTGCTTATAAATGGGAGCCTTTTGATGGATCAGCAAGTTCTGGTACAAGTGAACACTTGGGCGATAGAGTTTTCAATATTCTGGAGACTATAGGGAGGGTGATGTGGGATGCTGGCCAGGAGTGGGTTAACAAGATGAATGAATGAGAGTTTCAGTAAATGAGCTGAGACTGTGGTGAGGTCAGGTGATATCACTGAAGTCGAAATAGTGGTCTTGGAGTGGGACTGGGCTGTTACCCTCACCTCAACTTTCGAATTCAGCTGTTTGTCAGTTTGTGAATCAAGTCTGTAACAAGCTCAGAAGTTGATTGGCCCTGGAAGAACCCAAACTGGGCGTCACTGAGCAGGTTATTGTGAGAATGTGCTTGACAGCACTGTCGATGACAACTTCTATCACTTCACTGCTGAGCGAGTGTGGACTGATGGAGGGAAATTGGCTGGGTTGGATGTCTCCTGCGTTTTTGTGTTGAACAACACTGGGAAACATTTCCCAATGTCGGTAGATGCCAGTGCTGGAGCACGACTTGTCTTGGTGGGCAGCAAGTTCTGGAGGAGAAAGTGAGGACTGCAGATGCTGGAGATCAGAGCTGAAAATGTGTTGCTGGAAAAACGCAGCAGGTCAGGCAGCATTCAGCAACTCATTCCTGAAGAAGGGCTCATGCCCGAAACGTCGATTCTCCTGCTCCTTGGATGCTGCCTGACCTGCTGCACTTTTCCAGCAACACATTTTCAGCAAGTTCTGGATCACAGCCATCAGTATTATTTCCACAATGCTGCCAGGGACCATAGCCTTTACACTACTTGTACATTTCTTGATCTGATTTGAAATGAGTTTTCAACCAATTCGATTCACATCTGTGATGTCATGGACAAATGGAGAAGGCTCATCCACTTGGCACTGCTGGCTGAAGATTGCTGCAAATGCTGTCATCTTATTTGTTGCATGAATGTGTGAGTCCCCTCCATCAGTAAGGGTGGGGATATCAGTGATGCTTCCTGCAGTAAATTGTTTAATTGTCCATCACCATTCCTGACTAGGTGTGGCAGAACTCAGATCTGATCCATTGGTTGTTGGATCACATAGTTCTATTTGATGTTGCTTGCACTGTAGCTTCACCAGGTTGGCACCACATTTTTAGGTATGCCTGGTTTTGCTTCTGGCATGCCCTGTGGAAGTCTCCATTGAACTAGGGTTGATGTTAATGGTTGAATGGGGAATATACCAGGCCATGAGATTTCAGATAGGGCTGGAGTACAGTTCTGCTGCTGTTGTTGGCCCACAGTGAGACAGAAGTTGCAGGTCAAGGGGGCTAATTGTGTTGTATTTTCCAGTGCATTGGTAGATGTAATGTGGTCCATCCAGTTTCATTCCTTTGTTGAGGCTGTGCAGTGATTAATACAGTGAGTGATTTGGTGGGCCACTGTCAGGAATGCAACTTCTTTAAAAAAAGTTTTGTGATTTACACATAAAAGAAGTGAAACTATCATGGTATTCGAACAGATGAAAGACTGAACAGACAATCAAGGTATTTTTCATTGGATAATTTCAGTTACATCACACTACAAAAGTTTGCTATAAATTCTGTGCCTTAGAATTGTGCCCTCCACAATCACCTGATGAAGGAGCGGCGCTACGAAAGCTAGTCTGCTTCCAAATAAACCTGATGGACTATAACCTGGTGTTGTGTGATTCTTAACTTAGAATATTACAGCACTACCAACAGGGCTGCATGTAAACAGGCTCAGTCCAGTTAATCAATACATTCGGAAGGATATCCTCCAAGTTTGATGACACAATATTAGTCAAAACCGTCAGCTTCAACCCGCAATATTGCTCTTAACAAAAACTTCAGGCTGACACAAAGCTCCCCACCCCACTGCAATGTGGTTACCGGGCCCAGCCCAGGAATTGGAACTGGGACATTTGTGGACTATGATCTCAAAGGAAGGGAGCAAACACAATTCTGACAGATTAGTCCTCAAAGATGAGTAGCAAATTTGAGACAAGGCAGGTGGTATACCATCTTGCACTAAGCTTAATTGCATTTCTTATTTACAGTCGTGTTTGGCAAAGTATAAAGAACTATGTGTTTTTTCATGGTTGGGGAGTTTTATCCTCGTTGATCATAGTTGCTGCCTCTCGCTCCCCAAGTCAAACCATAGGATCGATAACAAAACAATAAACTGCAGGTGCTGGAGATCTGAACCCCAGAAACAAAGTGCTGGAGAAACTCAGCAGTTCTGAGGGCATCCGTGAAGAGAAAAATAATGTTACATTTCAAGTTCACTGACTCTTCGTCTGAACGGACAAAATGTCACTGGAATTGGAACTTACAATGTTTAATTCCCCTCAGAGATGCTGCTGGACCTGCGGTTCTCCAGCACTGTGCTTTCTATAGTGAACTTTATTTACAAAACAGATCGGAAAAATACTAATCTCCAAAAGTGATAGGTTCATTGCAAACATGAGCATAGTTTCCACACTTGAGTTACACAAGCACGCCTCAGTTTAAAAACAAGATTTAACTCAAAGTAACATTCCATCTCAAAATTAGCCAAGTTACACCAGTAATAAAGCTCATCCACCCAATGAGGCACTTCAGCACAACATCCTGCAGTGTTGCACACAGCCACCTTTATCAAAGAATGATCACGTCACAAAAGTGAAGGCCAAGAGCATGTCTCTTTAAAGGAGCTGAAGTCAAAGGGTTTTTGTTAAACCTGATTGAACATTTAAATCTCAGCGCATGAGCTTTGCTTTTTTAAACACAGTTTGTGGGAAACATCCCACATCTTGCTGAAGGTTCAGTTCAGTCTGATACATAGAGCCTAAGGCCAAGCAAACATCACACTTTCCATTCATTCTAAAAAAGGGCTGACATCACGTTTCCTCAGGATTTAAAGTATTTTATAAATTGTTTGTAAAATCATTTGTCACGTTAAAGAAATGGACAATAAAAGTCATTGTATGCAATACGAGTGAAGTCTGTGACAGCAGATTTAGCTTTGGAGGGCAGTGTATGTGCTTTCTAAATTCTGGGAGCGCCTTTGGAGACTGCTCCCAGATGGTGATAGTGAGCATATCTGGAATGCACTGTTTAGATTTGGGAATCCTTGGGAAACAATCTGTGGTTTCACTAATACTTGGCTTGCGTTGTTGGTGTACAGTAAGCAATTCATAAAGTTACTTATGTATTGTTGTTGACTACCCGAATGGTATTCAAATCTGCCAGGTTGCCTTCAATAGTGTAAATGCATCTATTGTAAATATTTGGAAAATTCCAGAACTGCCCAGTGCTTGGCAAATTCAAGGGGGACAAAAAAATCACATTTGAGTAATTTGAAATTAAGAATCCAAGAGGACTTAACCAACGAAGTATTCAATTCAAACAGTTAAATGGAGTGCTCACATTTAAAATACCTGTTATCCATAGGAACGGATGGACTGACAGAATTGGGACCAAATTCCTAGCTGGGGAGTGTGAAATGTGCTTTGATAAAGTCACCTGTATTTACCAGCAAAAATTTGGCAAGCTCTGAAATTAAAAAAAACAATATGAGCTTCATTGCTGCTCCAGTCGGGTCCCAAGCTCTGTGAAAAAACAGCAATGTTCAAGTTTATCGCATACACTCTGAAACACGTGTTCCTTCTACAGATCCTGCAAGTTTCCCCAATGAGCATACTCCATTCAAATGATGTTGCTAACTTTGGCCAACCCATTTCTTTCCGAGCCTCTATAAACTGAAGAGTGACTAGAAGCAATTACTCCATTACCGATGAGGAATTTTTCCTTCAGAATTGATTTCCATATGTTCAGTGCCCAGAAAATATGAAAAGCTTGTTATCTTTTATAGAGCACTGATTCGGTTAGAGTAAAAAGCTAACCTTTTCTTGCATAACAATCAAGCTGCCTAAATTTTAAAAATGATCACTTCTTAATAGTTCACTAGATCCGAACAAAATATTTTGTGCAAAACAAATCACATGATACATCGTTATTCAGATAACAAAACAAGTTTGTTCATTGAAGAACCCAGAGGAAAAGGTCATGAAATAATGTGAGTTTGATATACCTCAATCATCATTCCAAGTGCATTCTCTGCATAAATTCTCCTTTTCCTCCTCGAAGTATTTAACTTCTGGAATAATTGAGAGAATGAAGTCACAGTTTACAACACAAAATCAGACCCTTCAGTCCAACTTGCCCATGCTGACCAGATATCCAAAATTAATCTAATCCCATTTGCCAGCATTTGTTCCATATCCATCTTAAACCCTTTCTACTGATTATCAGTTTATTTTACTTTATCAGCACTTGAAATACTGACATTTGTTCTCCCAACATTTATTAAAGAAATCATAACTTCATTCATCTAAGTTAATTTTGTAATCTTTCACAAAGAAACAAGTGAGAACAACATATAGCTGAGTGTGAAACAAAATAATGCAGCTGCGCGATATCTGGGAACACCTAAAGGTGAGGCACCGATACTGCACAAGTTTGTCAGCACAGTTTCAATTACTGACAATAATTTAGGAATGTCTTAGCCTTCACATAGTTAAGGTAAATGTGAGATATCTGAATTTCATGAATTGGTTCCTATTGCACTTTGATCAACAAAATTATTCTTGGTTTAATCTACTCAAAGGAGAGAGTGACGACCAAAGAAGCTGGACATCAGAGTCGAAAAGTGTCATGCTGGAAAAGCACAGCAAGTCAGGCAGCATCCGAGAAGCAGAAGAGTTGATGGTTCGGGCATAAACCCTTCATCAGGAATTACAGGCTTCAGAAAAATAACTGGCATAGACTTATGCCAATACATATGTAGAAGGGTCAGAGCATGTTACTATCAGATTAGAGACTAATTTCAGTTTTGGTACCATTCAGTGAAACATTTCAGTATGATATTTACATATGTACCGAAAAGAGAAGTTGTCTAAAATTACAAGCTGTAGAATGATCATAGGATTAATCCTGAAAATAAAGCTGGTGAACAAGAATGGCAAAGTGAAGTCCCATCAGTATCGCCTTGGGCAGTGTCAAGTCAGAATTTGAGAGCAGAGTTGCCACGTTGGTGTAACCTGCAATCTGGCCAAATTGCAGCAAACATCTGTTCAATTTTACCTGCAAACTAATGAATTCAAATTCCTCCTTGCACAATAATGAGGCAGCATTTTGGGATGTCATTTTTAAAATATATAATTTTCAAAGTTACACACAATTAAGAGTGATCACTTGGTGCTGTCTGCATAACACAGTACGAAAAGGAATTAACAGAAAAAACATTATAACCCAAATTCAGAGTCACTAATTTATTGATATTGCATGGGTCGAGCATTGATAAGTAATCGATCTTTAAAAATAAATACAGACACATTTACTGTCTACATTGGAGTACAGTTCAGTTTCTTACTGAACAGTGACAGGATTGGACAGAGTCCGCATAGATTTAAGAGAGGGGGATCATATTTAGAAAATCTACTGAAAGAATCTACAGAGTCGAATATTAAAGTAAAAAATTGCAGGACATTAAGAAAAGCTTATCATTAAACATGGTAGATTGGGTTTTGTGAAAGAGAAACTATATTTGACAAATTTGCGACAGTTCATTGAGGAGATAACAAGCTGGGCTGATACAGGGCAATCCAATGATGTTCTGTATTTGCATTTTAAAAATGCAAATGATAAGGTGCTACATAAAAGTTAATTGCACAATTTAGGAGCTCATGGTATCAGCGTAATGTAATAGCATGGATTGAGGATTGGTTAACCACACTAGCTGTTGCTGAGTCCTCACTTGCAGTGCTGCATACAATGTTAGCTCCCATATTTAATAAAGGGTAAACCAACATCAAAGACCATTCAAAAAAGATTCACTTAGGTGCTTCGAGGACGAAAGGGTTGACCTATCAAGAATAGATAAGCAGGGGTGATCTTATGGAAACAAGATTCTGAGGAGCTTGACAGAGTAGATGTTGACTAGATCTTCTAGCACCAGTGAAGTCTCAAACCAGGGGACATTACATACGGGAACATTCATTTTAGAAAAAAGTAAAGAATCTTTCTCTCAATGAATGGCTAGAATTTTCTCACCCAAACAATTGTGAAAGTTAAATGTGGGAGGGGAATGGTTGGGTTACTCTTCGGAGGGTTGTTCTGACTTGTTGGGCTGAAGGGCCTGTTTCTACACAGTAGGGAATCTATGATTCTATCTCAAATTATTTTAAAGGAGGGCAGATAGATTTTTGAAATATTGAGCAGTTGTGGGCAATGCTGATCGAGTGTGGACTGATAGAGGGAAATTGCTTGGGTTGGATTGCCCTGTGTTTATGTGTTGAACATTCCTGGGCAATGTTCCACATTGTCGGTAGATGCCAGTGCTGGAACGGTACGAGACTTGATGGGTGGCAAGTTCTGGAGCACAAGCCATCAGTATTATTGCCAAAATATTTGCAGGGCCCGTAGCCTTTGCACGACTTAACCATTTCTTGATGTTATTCAAACTGAATCAAACTGGCTGAAAACTCACATCTGTGATGTTGGAAACCACTGGAGAAGGCTGAGATGGATCATCCCACTTTGCACTTCTGGCTGCAGATTGCTGCAAATGCTGTTGTCTTATTTGGTGCATGGGTGTGTGAGGCCCCTCCATCAGTAAAGGTGGGAATATCTGTGATGTTTCCTCCAGGGAGTTGTTGAATTGTCCATCACCGTTCACAACTGGGTGTGGCAGAACTGCAGAGCTCCGATCTGATCTATTGGTTGCGGGATCATTTAGCTCTCTTGCTTGCTGCTGATGCTGTTTGACATGAAATAGCTTCAGGAATTTTTTTAAGCAGAATTCAAAGAGATTAAACAAATATATCACAGACAAAAGATGACTGGACCAGAGAATAGGACCCCTTAAAGATTAACGAGGCTGTCTATGGAACCACCGGGGGTGGGAAAGATATGTGAATATTTCACGTCATTTTTACTGGAGAAAGATATGGAAGCTCGAGGGTTTGGAGAAATAAACAGAGGACTTGAAAAGTATCCATGTTACAGAGGAGGTGTTACTGGATGTCTTGAATCGCATCAAGGTGGATAAAGCCCTGGGACCTGATCAGATGTATCCTGGAACTTTCTGTAAATCTAGGGAAGTGATTGTTGGGCCTCTCCTGAGGTATTTGTATAATTGATAGCGACAGGTGAGGTGCCATTATTTTAAAAAGGTGGTAAGGAGAGGCCATGGAACAAGAGAACAGTGAGCCTGAAGTCAGTGGCAGGCAAGTTGTTGAAAGGGATTCTGAGGGACAGGATATCCATCTATTTGGAAAAGTAAGGAATACTCATTGACTGTTGTCAATGTGACTTTGTACGTCCACAATCGTGTCTCACTAACTTGACTGAATATTTTGAAGTGACAAAGAAAATTGATTAAGCTAGGCTGTGAACGTTGTTTATATGGACATTCAACAAGGTTCCACAAAGCAGACTGGTTAGCAAGGTTACATAACATGGAATGAAGGGAGAACAAGCCATTTGGGTACAAAACTGGCTTGATGGTAGGAGACAGAGGGTGATGATGAAGGTTTGCTTTGTGGACTGGAGGACTGTGAGCAGCAGTGTGCTACAAGGATCGATTATTGGGTCCTTAAATAAATGATTGGAAGTGAATATATGAGGTATGGTTAGTAGCTTTACACAAGACACCAAAATTGGAGGTGTAGTGGACAGCGAAGAAGGTTAGTTCAGAATACAACAGGATCTTGATCAGATGGGCCAGTGGAGCATGGAATGGCAGATAGAGTTCAATTTAGATAAATGTTAGCTGTTGGATTTTGGAAAGGCAAATCAGGGCAGGACTTATACACTTAACTGGTAATGTCCTGGGGAGTGTTGCTGAACAAAGAGACCTTGGAGTGCAGGTTCATAGTTCCTTGAAAGTAGAGTCACAGGTAGGCAAGAGAGTGAATGCAGCGTTTGTTATGCTCCCCGTCACATTGTGGCTGTACAGGACATTGATTAAGGCTCTTCTGGAATTCTGTTTTCAGTTCCAATCTCCCTCTTCCAGGAATGATGTTGTGAAACTTGAAACGTTTCAGAAAATGTTTGCAAGGACTTTGCCAGAGTTGGACAGTTTGAGGACAGTGCATGTTTGGAGTGAGCTGCCAAGGGAAGGGGTGGAGGCTGGTACAATTACAACATTTAAAAGACATTGATTAAGCCACTTCTGGAATTATGTTTTCAGTTTGAATTTCCCTGTTCTGGGAAGGATGTTGTGAAATGTGAAAAGGTTCGGACAAAGTTTACAAAAACGTTGCCAGGATTGGAGGATTTGGGCGACAGGGAGAGGCTTAATAGGCTGAGGTTAATTTCTCTGGAGAGTCCAAGACTGAGAGGTGACTTCATGGAGATGTATAAAATCGCGAGGGGCATGGATAAGGTGAGCAGCCGGGGTTCTTTTTCCTGAGGTTAGATGGGTCCAAAACTAGAGCACATGGTTGAGAGGGCAACGATTTAAAAGGAATCTAAGGGCAATGTTTTCAAGCTGAGTGTGGCGTGTGTATGGGATGAGATGCCAGATGAAGTAGTGGAGGCTGATAAAATCACAACATTTAAAAGGCATCCGATTGGGTACGTGAACACGAAGGGTTTTGATGGATACAGGCCAATAGCTTGCAAATGAGACTCCAGTAGTTTAGGATTCCTAGTTGGCATGGATGAATTGGACCGAAGTTCTGTTTCTGTCCTGCACATGTCTATGACGTTAATTAACTAAGATGCGTTCCTCTTTTGTGGAGAGCAAGCCGAAGCACAGATAATTGTCCTTGGAGCTGAGAAGGTGAAGCAGTGATTTTGACCTGGTGCAGATTTGGTTCCAAAATATTGAATTTGCGGAGAGAGAGGAATTGTTAACACTGTCACAACTTTTAGTAACTACATTCAAGTAATTGGCAAATAATACAAAGTGAAAATGTGAACATTATTGAACTCAGTCAGTTCTGAGCATCTGGAACAGTCTGAAAGACACAGATTCAGCAGGTATTCTGAAACAGACTTGGAATTTTAAATTTTAAGGAAAGATTTGGGGGGCTGTGGGCAAATAGGAGGGGAATTGGGACAGATTTGCAGCATCTCCAGAGGGAGAGAGTACAGACCCTGTGCTCTGTGACACTGCCCCATTCACTCTGAATGATGAAGCTCATCCCAGGGCAGAGAGAGGGATGAGCCCTCCACTCTCATCACAATGGGGCCCGGCTGATTGACGGCAGATCCAGACCAATGGGAGGAGAGTCTGTGTGGTCCCGCAGCCAATGGAAGTGAATGAGGGGTGTGGCCAGCACGACAACACCTATCCATGAGCTGTGCAGGTGCAGTGTCACTGGGTGGGGTTGGGAGAGACAGCAGAGACTGGGACAGAGGCTGTTGGACCTGAATTACAAACTCCCTGTAAATTGAAACCAAAAGAACTGCAGATGCTGTAAATCAGAAACAACAACCAGGAGGTTCTGGAAAGGCTCAGCAGCTCTGGCAGCATCTGTGAAGAGAAATCAGAGTTAAAGTTTCAGACCCAGTGTCCCTTCCTCAGAACTGATACTGAGAGAAAAAATGTTGGGTTATATGCAGACGGTAGGGTTGAGGGGAGGATGTAAGGAGTAAAGGATAGGTGGGGATAGAGCGAGAAAAGGGTTGGATGAAGGAGTCGATAACAATCTGGCTGGGGGAGGGCGACTAGCTGTTAATGGAGACTGTTAGTGGCTAACCTTAGATAGCGTGTAATGACAGGCTGTAAGAACAAGGCCTGCTGTGTGGGGTCGTGGGCTAGGACATGGGGTTGCTAAACTATGGTTAGTCACTAACTGTCTCTGTTGTAAGCTGTTCCCCACAGACATCACTCTATGATTGGAGCTGCAGAGGACAGCGCGGCAGATTGGCGGCGTGGTGGCACAGTGGTTAGTACTGGTGCCGCACAGCGCCAGAGACCCGGGTTCTATTCCTGCCTCAGGCAACTGTCTGTGTGGAGTTTGCGCATTCTCCCCGTATCTGCGTGGGTTTGCTCCGGTTTCCTCCCACAATCCAAAAATGTGCGGGTTAGGTGCATTGGCCATGCTAAATTGCCGTAGTATAAGATGTAAGGGGAATGGGTCTGGGTGGGTTGCTCTTTAGACGGTTTGTCTAAGTAATATAATCTTAAAAAAACCTCTTCAATATCCTTCCGAACCCCCTCTGAACTCCTCAAAGATGTATCTTAAAGTTGTTCTCTTGAATCAACGTTTCAAGCATTCATGAAACACTTTAGGAGATTTGTCAGTGTGAAAGGCTCCATACAATGCAGGTAGTTGTTGTTATTGTCTGACATCAGGAGAAACAGGAATGAACCCTCTCTCTTATACCTGATGAACAGCAGCAAAAGCAGGAAACACTGAGCATGCTCCAGCCCACAATGGGCCTCTAGTGATTGATCTCAGAGCAGGAACAATAAGATGATAGGGATGAAACTGGAGGACCAGGCAGTGCCGGTTGATCCTCCAACCAATCTGAGTGAATGAGAGGCGTGGCTATAATCGACCACGTGAAAGCTTCACTGGCAGCACAGTGTTGTTGGGACCAAGCCATTGGAAATGTGTGAAGGTGCAGGGCACGGTTAAGGAAAGATCTTTTGACCAGGAAGGGAAGGAAATTTTAATGGAATGGGCTGAGACGTTTTACAGAACTTAGTGCACATCGGAAAACACAAAATTTAAAAATCCCAGGCCCGTCTTTGTGGCAAACCGGAAAATGGTGAAAGGCGTGAGTGATCACCGCCATCTTTATTGGGGGCAGTAATCCACGGGACACGGGTGTGGCCGTCGACTTTGTGAGGGGCAAGCTGCAGGGGGACGCATGCGCAGCCTTCCCTGGCAGGGAGTGATAGGGCAGGATTTACACAGTGTCAGAGTCAGGATGTTTTCAATGTCAAAGAGTGTGATGCTGGAAAAGCACAGCAGGTCAGGCAGCAGCCGATCGGTGGGAAGGGAGATGGACATGTAGGACAGGTCAAGAGGGCGGTGCTGAGTTGGAAGTTTGGATCTGGGTTAAGGTCGTGGAAGTGGAAATGAGGAAACTGGTGAAATCCACGTTGATCTCACGTGGTTGAAGGATCAGAACACAGAAGATGAGGCGTTCTTCGTCCAGGCATCTGATGCCTGGGATTTGGCGGTGGAGGTGGCCCAGGACCTGCATGTTCTTGGTGGAGCGGGAAGGGGAGTTAAAGCCTTTAGACACAGGGTGTTTGGCTTGTTTAGTGTTTTACTGTTCGTTCACAGACCTTTTGTAGGTTAATTTTCCTGTGCTGCCCAACCCCTGGCAATGTGCTGCTCTCTAAATGGACTAAAATTTCCACAGTATCTTTGCCAGTGAATAATTCTTTTTTCAACAAAAGAGTGCATTTTCCTTCCATTTCTGACCATCAAATTCTGCAACATTCTCACTTCCTGTAATGCATTTAGCACTCCCTGAAATATCAACGATGTGTTTTTCCCTCCACAGACACCAGTGATTAATGCCAAAGCCCCATTGCCTGTGGAAAGGGTGATGTTTGACTTCCCTGTACAGCTGCAGTTCATGTGGTGAAGGTGCTCCCACAATGTGGTTGGGTAAGAGATGTTACAGATTATTCACTCAGCGACAGTGAAGAGTTGACAATGTGTGTGCAAATCAACAACAGTTTGTATTTTAATCTTTTTTATAATTTCACAGAAATTGAGAATTTCTGACGTAAGGCCACAGATGGGGATATTAGGTCAGGTGATCAAAAGTATTGCCAAATAAGCAGGTTTTCAGGAATACCATAAAGGAGGAAAGCAGGTCTGAGAGGGTCAGGGTGCGAATTCCAGACTGTGTTGCCTTGACCGTGTCGAAACAGCCAGACTGGTGAAGCAATGGATAAATGCATCTTTGGGAGTCTGAAAGCAAATGAGTTGTCGGGGTCTCACAGGTTGTGTGGTGCAGGGAGACAGGGATGTTCACAGCCAGGAATTACATCAAGGGAAAGAACTTTAAATTGTTGCTTGGAAATAGGAGCCTTTTGATGAATCAACAAGTTTTGGTACAAGTGAGCACTTGGGCAGTAGAGTTTTAGATATTCTTGAGATTATATGTAAATTGAATGTGGGAGGCTGGCCAGGAGTGTGCTTGGATAACGAAGTCTGGAGATAACACAAGGATGGATGAGTATTTCAGTAAATGAGCTGAGACAAGGGTGGAGTTGGGTGATGTCACTGATGTAGAAATAGCAGTTTTGGAGTCTGGCTCCTCCTCATCACTCCCCCTCACCAATTCACAAACATTCTTCCTTGTTCTGTCTGTCTTTTCTGGTTATGTCCTTCTCTCCAATTCTGCTAAGAACTAATATTTGACCTCAAGGTTGTTGGAAAATCCTGCTCCATCTCCACTCTCCCTTTCCTTTCTGAATTCCTCATATGTGATGTCCATCCAGGATCTATCTTTGTTCCCTCCTGTATCTCACCTACATACTGCCAGGAGGTGACATTGTATTGGTTTCACATGTACACTGACAATGCCCAGCTCTCTCTCCCCATCATCCCTCTCCATTGCTCCACTGTTACTCATTCATCAAACTGCTTACCACACGCCTACAACTCGATTGGCTGCAATTTCCTCCAGTGAAACACTGCAATGGTAAACCCATTGCCTTCAGTTGCTATTACAAATTCCTTTCCCTTACTGCTGAGCCCCTCCCTCTCCCTGGGAAATGCCTGAGGCAGAACTACACTCTTCACAATATTGCTCTCATATTCTGACCCCAAGGTGATCTTCTGATCAGACATATACACAATCGCAAACACCAGGAATTCCAATCTCTTAAAATGTTGCTTTTCTCCACCTCACCCCAGCACCATTGCTACTGAAACCCCTTATCCATGTCGGTGTTGCATTAAAGTTGACAAATCTAAATCAGAACCCTTGATTCTGCAACTGACCCAGAGTCTGGTTCTAGGTTCCCTCATGATGGGACACATCCTCTCCGTATTTACCCTGTCATACACCTTAATAAGCCTATATGTTTCAATGAGATCCCCTCTCATTTTCCCCCAAATCCAATGTCTCGAATCCCAACTTCTTTAGCCTTTTCTTAAAAGATAGACCCTGCAAACCAGGGATCATCCCAGTCAATCTTCTCTGAATGCTTCCGATGAAATGATGTATTTCCTTAAATAAAGGGACCAAACATTCTGTCATTACTCCAGATGTGGTCTCACTCGCACTATATAAAGTGTCTCTCAGGTATATACTCCAAACTCTTATACTGCAAATCCCCTGAAATCAGGAACAATATTCAATTTCCCTTCCTGATGACCTGTTGTAACTGTGTGCTAGCTTTCTGTGTTTTCTGCACAGTTACCCCCTGGTCCCTTTTGTGTTGCAGGTTTCTACAGTTTCCACCATTTAAATAGTCCTCTGTTCTTTTATTACCTCCTCCAAAATGAACAACTTCACATTATCCCAATTTATGCTCCATTTACCAACTTATCCATTTCTCCAACGAATCCCTCTCTGTAAACAGTTTATAATCCTTTTGGAAGTTTGCTGTTCTGCATTTTCTAGGAGATTCCCCCCTCATTCTTCTAAACCTTTCCAGGGAGCACCTGGCAGTGGGAAGCATGCTGAGTTGCTGTCTTTTTGGAGAGACTCTTTGGAGTGACTGGGAGGATCTTGCTGCCCATTGGTCAGAATGGAGACAACTTGCCCATCAAGCTGCATGAGCCTTTCACACCGCCCCCCCCCCCCCCCCCCCCCCCATGTCTGATTGATGAGGCACAGCGTCAGCACGGAAGGAAAGAAAAGGAAGCAAATCCTACTCTCCGCATCTCACTGACTCTTGGAACATTCTGTCCCATGTGTCAAAAATCTGCCCTGTTCAGTCACATGAAGTCCCAAGGTGGAAACTCATAGAAACCCACATAGATTTCCCCCTGAACTAACTGCTAGTCTCCACAAGGGGTAATGTGTACAGTATTCCTGGGACAAGTGGAGGGAATGGTGTGAGTTTCTAACCTGACCCGACAGTGACAGATTATATAAACTTGTATTACAGGATACTACAGGTGGATATTCAGATGGGAATCTCAGTAATTGTAAAGCCAAACTCTGATTGAATTACTCCATTCATCAGGACCTGGATATTTGCACTATGTGTGAGTATTTTGTTCCAGCTCAATTCCATTTTCTGCATAAAAATTTTCCTTTGAATCAAACCACCCTGTCAATAGATCTCCCCTAAATCTTCAGTATGTGTCCAATAATCCTTTTATGATGAATTGATGAGTGTAAGGTTTAACATCCTAATGTATGTTTTGTAAACACTTGTCTCTCAGCTCCCCTCAATTTCCTTTGCTACAAGGAGAACAATCTCAGTTTTCCCAAACCCCTGATTCCCCAATGTCTGTTTACTCTCTATAAGGCAGACATCAGGATTGTTTTGGAACATTCTCCACTTGCCTGCATCAGTGCAGCCCTAAACAATATTAAAGATAGTGAACATCCTTCAGGACAAAGCACTGTACCTCAGTGGTGTCCCATCCAACACCTTCAGCATTCCCTCTCACCACCCCCGGTGCACAGAGGCTCACTGTGTAAAAGTTAAAGTCCGCACTGTCCTACCAGACCATAGGGCTGCTCTCTTATTAGGGAGAGTTGTCTGGTGGTGGTTTAACCTGAAGATTACCACAGCCCAGGCAAGGGGAGAGTTTGTGAACGAGAGTCCATCTAGTTTTGATGGATATTCTTGATATGTATTAACAACACCCATGTCCCTGCAACTAAAATCCCCCATTCCTTGAACGATCCTGGTAACTCTCCTGTGCCCCCTCTCAGGGACCCTGCGATCCTTCCCAATGTGTAGGCGACCTCTGGTTTGCACAGACCCAGCTGCTCGGTGTTCCTGTGGGTGATGTCGTCATAGAGCAACAGGTGCACTAAACCTCACTGTCTGTGAGGGTAGGAGACACAAATCCAGAAAACATTTGAAATGTATTTAGTGTGCACTTGCGATACCATTATATATGACACTTTTCCACAAGTACTGGAAAATAGATGAGGATAGTTCGGTGGTAGTTTTTTTTTTCTCACAGACCCGATGGACCACCAGAGCCTCTTTCTGTTCTGTAGACCGCTAAGATGTTTATTATACGAATATGACAGGCTCCATTGAACATCAGGTCAGAAAAGGTGATACTAGAATAGATGACACGTGATTGGTCAAGGTTTTTGGGAGGAAAGTGAGACGCAGAGGTTTAAGAGGAAATTCAGAAGCTCAGCGCAGGAATTGGAAAAGGCCATCATCAAGTGAGAAATAAACATTGGGCATCCTGAAGGCAGGAAATAAAGCAGAGCTTTGAGAGACTGGAGGGGATTACACATGGGGAGCATAATGAAACTGGAGGTGATGCAAGTTGGAAAGGATTGTGAGGATGGAGGATGTTACAGAGTTAGAGATATTTGTGATAGAGATTTTTGGATTATGAGGCTGGAGAGGAATTATAGAGATGAGGAGGATTTGTAAGGCTGGATGAGGTGGCACTGATAGAGAGAGTTCCAAGGATAGAGGAATTTACAGACGTAACGAGTCATAAAGTTATACAGCATCGACACAGATCCTGTGGTCCAACCAGTCCGTGTCGACCACAAATTCGAACTGAACTAATCGCATCTGCCTCCACTTGGTCCAAGTCCATCCTAGCATTCACTATCGATATACATAGAACATAGAACATAGAAGAATACAGCGCAGTACAGGCCCTTCGGCCCTCGATGTTGCGCCGATCCAAGCCCATCTAACCTACACTAGCCCACTATCCTCCATATGCCTATCCAATGCCAGCTTAAATGCCCATAAAGAGGGAGAGTCCACCACTGCTACTGGCAGGGCGTTCCATGAACTCAGGACTCGCTGAGTAAAGAACCTACCCCTAACATCTGTCCTATACCACCACCACTTAATTTAAAGCTATGCCCCCTCATAATAGCTGACTCCATATATGGAAAACGTTTCTCACGGTCAACCCTATCTAAACCCCTAATCTTCTTGTACACCTCTATCAAGTCACCCCTAAACCTTCTTTTCTCCAATGAAAACAACCCCAAGTGCCTCAGCCTTTCCTCATACGATCTTCCTACCATACCAGGCAACATCCTGGTAAAACTCCTCTGCACCCGTTCAGTGCCTCCACATCCTTCCTATAGTATGGCGACCAAAACTGCACGCAATACTCCAGGTGCGGCCGCACCAGAGTCTTATACAACTGCAACATGACCTCAGGACCCCGGAACTCAATTTCTCTGCCAATAAAAGCCAATACGCCATATGCCTTCTTCACCGCACTATTTACCTGGGTGGCAACTTTCAAAGATCTGTGTACATGGACACCAAGATCCCTCTGCTCATCCACACTACCAAGTATCCGACCATTAGCCCAGTACCCCATCTTTTTGTTACTCTTACCAAAGTGAATCACCTCACACTTACCTACATTGAACTCCATTTGCCACCTTTCTGCCCAGTTCTGCAGCTTATCTATATCCCGCTGTAACCTGCCACATCCTTCCTCACTGTCAACAACTCCTCCGACTTTCGTATCATCCGCAAACTTGCTCACCCAACCTTCTAGCCCCTCCTCCAGGTCATTTATAAAAATGACAAACAGCAATGGTCCCAAAACAGATCCTTGTCGAACACCGCTAGTAACTGCACTCCAAATGAACCTTTACCATTAACTGTTGTGGTGGTTCTGTTCGCCGAGCTGGAAGTGTTTGTTGCAAACGTTTCGTCCCCTGGCTAGGCGACATCATCAGTGCTTGGGAACCTCCTGCGAAGCGCTTCTTTGATGTTTCCTCCGGTGTTTATAGTGGTCTGTCCCTGCCGCTTCCGGTTGTCAGTTTCAGCTGTCCGCTGTAGTGGTTGGTATATTGGGTCCAGGTCGATGTGTTTGTTGATGGAGTTTGTGGATGAATGCCATGCCTCTAGGAATTCCCTGGCTGTTCTCTGTCTGGCTTGCCCTATGATAGTAGTATTATCCCAGAAGGCAAATGTGCTAAACCCCTTCTGAACCACCCTGTCTGCATGTGACACATACTTCAAAGACCAGAACCCCTCGGTCTCTTTGTTCCATATCACTATCCGAGGCCCAAACTTTAATCAGTGTAAGTCCTGCCCTTGTTTGTTTTACCAAAATGTAATATTTTGCATTTATTCCAATCCAAAAAATCACAAACATCCTTCGAGTATAAAGGCAAGAATAGTATACTTAAGAATAAAATAAGTAAGGCAAAAAGGGGACAGGACACCACTTTGGCAAATAAGGTAAGGAATAGGGAAAGGGTTTTTAGAAATACATTAAGACCAAATGGGTCACTAGAGAGAGAATTGGCTACCTTAAAGATCAGCAAGGCAGCCTATGTGTGGAGACATAGGAGATTATGGTTGTTGGGGGGGATACTAAACGAGTGGCATCAGTGTTTACTGTGGAGAAGGACGGATTTGTAGAGGTTGTCAAGATTAGAGATCGTGAGGATGATGAGATGGGAGGAGATTGAAGGGTATTACAGAGATGTTTGTGATACCCGAGATAGTGATGGTTCTGAGGTGAGAGAGGATTTCTAGAGATAAGGAAGAGTTTAGTCTGGATGAGGTGACCGTGATCTGGGGAGTTGTGAGCATGGAGGAATTCAGTGATAGCGAGAGTTAGTCATAATGTTATACAGCACAGTAACAGACCCTATGGTTAAACCAATCCGTGTCGACCATAATTCCCAACTAATCTAATCGCACCTGCCTCCGCTTGGTCCACATTCATCCAAATATTTCCTATTTATGTACTTGTCTAAATGTCTTTTAAACATTGTAATTGTATTCACAGCTGCCTCTTTTTCTGGGAGTTCACTTCACACATGTAAAGGTAAAAACAAATCCCCAATTTATTTTTTAAACCTTTCTCATCTATTTTCAAATTGTTTGCACCCAGGTCTTGAATCCCACCTTACCCCCGGCCAATCATCTTGTCGACACACTTCATGGTTTTATAAACCTCTAAGGTCATCCCTCAACCTCCTACGCTGTCGTGAAAAATCATTCCAGCCTATCCAGCTTCTCCTGTGACACAATCCCTCCATTCATGGCAACATCCCGGTTAGTCTCTTCCGAATCCGCTCCAACTTAATAATATCCTTCCTATAACAACACAACCAGAACTGGGCACAATAATCCAGAAGAGGCTTCCCCAACATCCTGTACAGCCTCAACCTAAATTCCCAACTCTGGTACTCAGAGGTCTGAGCAATGAAGGTAAGTGTGCTAACCACCGTCTTAACCACCCTGTCTACATGTAACACAGACTAAGAAGATCTGAACCCCTCGGTCTCTTTGTTCCATATCACTACTCAAAGCCTTACTTTTAATTAGTGTAAGTCCTACCCTCGTTTGTTTTATCAAGATGTAATATTTTGCATCAGTATTTACTGTGGAGAAGGACACAGGAGATGTAGAATGTGGGGAAATAAAATAGTGATATCTTGAAAAATGTCCATACTACAGAGTATTGGATGTCTTGAAACGCATAAATGTGGATCAATCCCCAGGCTTTGATCAGGTGTACTTTAAAATTCCGTAAGAAGTGAGGGAAGTGATTTCTGGGCACCTTGCTGAGATTTTTGTATTATTAATAGTCACAGCTGAAGTGCCAGAAGACTGCGGGTTGGTTAATATGGTACTACTATTTAACGAAGGCGATTTGTACAAGCCCAGGAACTACAGACGCTGTGCTAGACTAGGTGTTGGAGGGAGCCCTGAACGACAGGATTTGCGTGTATTTGGAAAAGCACGGACTGATTAGGGATAGTCAGCATAATTTTCTGCATGGTAAATTATGTGTCACGTACTTGATCTGATTTTTAAGAAGTAACAAAGAGGATTGATGAGAGCAGAGCAGTCGATGCTATCTATATGGACTTCAGTAAGGCGTTCGACAAGGTTCCCCATGGGAGACTGGTTAGCAAGGTTGGATCTTGTATAAGACTCTGGTGCGGCCGCATCTGGAGCATTGTGTGCAGTTTTGGTCGCCATACTATGGCAAGGATGTGGAGGCACTGGAACGGGTGCAGAGGAGGTTCACCAGGATGTTGCCTGGTATGGTAGGAAGATCGTATGAGGAAAGGCCGAGGCACTTGCGGCTGTTTTCATTGGAGAAAAGAAGGTTTAGGGGTGACTTGATAGAGGTGTACAAGATGATTAGGGGTTTAGATAGGGTTGACCATGAGAATCTTTTTCCACATATGGAGTCAGCTATTACGATGGGGCATAGTTTTAAATTAAGGGGTGGTAGCTATAGGACAGATGTTAGGGATAGATTCTTTACTCAGGGGGTCGTGAGTTCATGGAATGCCCTGCCAGTAGCAGTGGTGGACTCTCCCTCTTTATGGGCATTTTAACGGGCATTAGATAGGCATATGGAGGATAGTGAGCTAGTGTAGGTTAGGTGGGCTTGGATCGGCGCAACATCGAGGTTTTAAAGGGCCTCTACTGCGCTGTATTTTTTCTATATTCTATGTTCTATCTCACGGAATTAGCCATTTGGATATAAATCTGGCTCAAAGGCAGAAGACAGAGTGTGGTGGTGATGGATGATTATTTTTCAGACTGGAGGCCTGTGAATAGTGGAGTGCCACAAGGATTGGTACTGGGTCCATTACTTCTCATCATTTATATAAATGAATTGGATGTGAACACAGGAGGTATAGTTAGTAAGTTTGTAGATGGCACCAAACTTGGAGGTGTAGTGGACATTGAAGAAGGTTACCTCAGATTTCAATGGGATTTTGATCAGATGGGCAAATGGGCTGAGGAGTGGCAGATGGAGTTTGATTCAGATAAGTGCAAGGTGCGGCATTTTGGAAAAGCAAAGCATAGCAGGACTGATACACATCATGGTCAGGTCCTGGGGAGTGTTGATGAACAAAGAAATCTTGCTGTGCAGGTTCATAGCTCCTTGAAAGTAGAGGTGCAGGTAGATAGCACAGTCAAGGTGTTTGGTATGATTTCCTTTATTGGTCAGAGTATTGAGTAATAGAGTTGGGAGGTCATGTTGCGGCTGTTCAGGACATTGGTTTGGCCATCTTGCAATATTGTGTGCAATTCTGTTCTCCACCTATCAGAAGGATGTTGTGTAACTTGAAAGGTTCACAAAAGATTTATAAGGATATTGCCAGGGTTGGAGGGTTTGAGATATAGTGAGAGGCTGTATAGGCTCGGGCTGTATTTCCTGGAGCGTAAGAGGCTGAGAACTGATCTCAGAGGTTTATAAAATCATGAGCATGTTTCGGATAGATAGACAAGGTATTTTCACTGGAGTGTGGGAGTCCAGAACTGGAGGGCATAGATTTAGCATGAGAGGGGAAAGATATAAAAGGGACCGAAGGGGCAACTTTTTCACGCGACGATGGTACGTTTATGGAAGGAGTTGCGAAAGGGAGTTGTGAAGGCTGGTACAATTGCAACATTTATTAGGCACCTGGATGGGTATATGAATAGCAAGGAATTAGAGGGATATCGACCAAGTGCTGGCAAATGGGACGAGATTAGTTTCTGATATCTGGTCGGCATGTACGAGTTTGACCAAAGGGTCTGTTTCCGTGCTGATATCTGTGACCCACAGCCGGGGATCAGCTCAGTGGGTTTCAGTCTCTTAAAAGGTAAATCTTACTCTGTTTTACTTTTTAAAATCTGCAACATTCATTCGCGTGAGGCTTTATTAGTTTAAGTGCCTCTGTTATGATCTTTTGGTTGAATGTTTTAAATATAAAATACAGGTACTAATGTATTCGAGAGTAGTCTTTTGTAAAGCTGTAAGACTCTGCCTTTTTCTGGGTCTACAGATTAAGGTGCAGAGATGGCCATTCGTACAGTGATGTGCACTTCATGGAGAAGACAAGGGAGAGTTTGAATGATCCTGATGATAGTCTGCAGGAAGTGATGCAAAACCTCTTGGATCACATGGATCACATGGGGCGGTGCTTAATGGTAATGAAGAATTTACAAGAGTCAGGGTTTGTGATAGGTGGCAGTTTCAGGCCGGAAAACTGCAGATACAGTCAGGTAGATGGGTTACCTCTCGGAAAGGTGGGAGAGGGAGATTGGTAGAGCAGGAATCTCCTGTGGCTATCCCCATCTGAAACAAGTATACTATTTTGGATAATGTAGGTGGTCATAGACTCTCGGGGGAATGTTGCACTGACAGCCAAGTTACTGGTACTGAGACTGGCTCTACTATAATGAGAGGTATATCAGATTCCAAACGCTCAATGATGATAAGGGATTCTGTAGTCGGGCACAGACTGCTGTTTCTGCAGTTGACAGTGAGACATCAGAATGGGATGGCACCTCCCTGGTGCCAGGGTCAAGGATGTTTCGGACAGTTAGCAGAATATTCTCAAAGGGAAGAATGACCAGTGGGAGGTCATTGTACATTGGAACCAATGACATAGGAGGGGGTAAAGATGAAGTCCTGATGAGAGAATATAGCAAATTAGCCTGGAATATAAAAAAGTAGGTCCTCGGTCATAATATCTACATTACTCCCGGTGCTACATACGAGTGAGAGTAGGAATAGCGGGATGGAGGAGATGAATGATTGGCTAAGGAGCTGGTGTAGGGCAGAATGATTCACATCTTTTGATCATTGTAATCTCGTCTGGAGTAGAGTTGACCTGCATAAGAAGGATGGCTTGTACCTGAATTGGAAAGTGTTTAATATCCAGGCAGGGAGGTTTGCTGGTGTTACTCAGGAGGCATTAATCCAGTGAGGGTAAACCCAAAGAGATAGTGAGAAAAGATGTATGTCTGAGGCTGGTACAGTTCAGAAGTCAAACAGTTAAGGCAAGGGCAAGACACTGAACCAGGTAGAACTGACAAGTTATACTGCATTTACTTCAATGCAGGAGGCCTGACAGGGAAAGCAGATGGGCTCAGGGTATGGTATTGAACATGGGACTATGATATCAAGAGTATTACAGAAACGTTGCTCAGGGATGAGTCGGACTGGCAGCTTAATGTTCCAGGGTATCGATGCAAGAGGAAGGATAAAAAGGGGGACATGAGAGGAGGCGGAGTGGCCTTTTTGTTTCGGGGTAGCATTACAGTTGTGCTTAGGGAGGATATTCCTGTGAGTACGTCCAGTGCAGTTATTTTGGTGGAACTGGGAAATAAGAAAGGGATGATCACCTTGTTGTTATTATCTGCGTGGGTTTCGTCTGTTTGCTCTGGTTTCCTCCCACTATCTAAAGATATGCAGATTGTGTGGATATTCCAGGCTGAATTGCCCATAGTTTTCAGGGTTGTGCACGCTAGGTGGATTTGCCATCGAAATGCAGCGTTACAGTGGTAAGGTAGGAGTCTCTGACGATCAGTGTGGTTGTGATGGGCTGAATGGCCTACTTCCACGCTGTCAGGATTCTCTGAAAATTCTACTAGTTTTAAAATAGTTACAGGAAATAATAGACCAGATCTAAACAGTGTTCTAAATTGGACAAAGGCGAATTTTGACAGTACAAGGCGAGAAATTTCAATATTCCTTTGCTATTCCCAGGGAGAGGGATGGCTGGAAAGTGGGAACATAAGAAAGAGGAGCAGGAGTAGGCTATCTGGCCCCTCAAGCCTGCTCTGACATTCAATAAGGTCATGGCTGATCTTTTCGTGGCCTCAGGTCCACTTTCCTGATCTCTCACCATAACCTTAATTCCTTTCCTATTCACAAATCTACCTTTTGACCTAAAGATAGTCAAGTCGATAACCTAAACTGCTGCACTCAGCAGCAAATTCCACAGATTCACAGAGTTAGCTGAAGAGGTCCATCCTGAACTCAGTCCTAAATCTGATACCCCCTTATTTTGATGCTCTGCTCCCTAGTTTGACCCACCCCCAGCGGAAATCACCTTCGTGCTTCTATCTTATCTACTCCGTTCATAATTTTATTTTTTTCCTATCCAACCTCCCATACTTCGAAATTCCAATGAGCAGACTACCACTTTCCTCAATCTCTCAGCATATGCCAACCCTCTGAAATCCTGACTGAAACTAGTGAGCCTCCTCTACACTCCCTCCAGTGTAAGTACATCCTTCCTGAAGTAAGGAGATCAAACCTGTACATAGTGCTCCAGGTGTGGCCTCACCAGCACCCTGTACAGCTGCAGCATAACCATCCCTCTAGCAATGAAGGACAATATTCCCTTCACTGTCTTATTTACCTGTTTCACCTGAAAACCAACTTCCTGTGATTCATGCACAAGGACACCAAGCTCCCTCTGCATGCTGCACGTTTTCACCATTTCATCATCAGTTTGCTGTTGTTCTGACTAAAGTGGATGACTTCACCTTTCCCAACATTGTCCTCCATCTGCCAGATCCTTACCCACTCACGTAACCTACTTGTATCCCTCTGCAGACTTACAGTGGCCTCGGAAAACATTGCTTTACCACTTATCTTAGTGAAGTCTACCTTTCATGAATTGATGCTGTGTCTGCTCGATGAGACAATTTCTATCCACATAGCTCACTATTTCTTCCTTAACCGACCGGGCACTTTTCCCACTAAAGAAGTTATGCTAACAGGTCCATTTTAAAATATTTGCATCACATTTGCAGCTTGCCAATTTGTCAGAACTGTCCCAGACTCCAGCAAACTTCAGTGAATTATCACGAGTGCATTTGATATTTACCCTCTGCCATCTATTAACGTCCCCTGGGATGCATTCCATCACAGCCAGGTGACCCATCTATCTTTAGGCTGTTATCTTTCCCAACACGACCTCTTTACTGAGAATAATTGCTTCTCTGTCCTAATCTGTCATTGCGTCCATAGGCCTGCGACAACGAGAGTACACAGACAGTATGATCCTGTTAAGGCCTTAACAGGTAGTGTAGGGAATGCTGCCTGTCCAGAGAAATTGAGGGTCTGGTCAAGAAAATGAAGGAGGGATATGGCAGGTGCAGACATCTGTGTTTGTGTGAATTCCTGGAGGAGTATAGGGGAAGTAGGAGTATACTCGAGAGAAACCAGGAGAGCGAAAACGGGACATGAGAGAGCTTTGGGAAATAGGTTCCCGGAAATCCAGAGATTCCAGAAATACACTAACGATAAACGAGTAACCAGGCAGAGAATAGGGACCCTCACAGATCAAGGAAAATCTCCTGTTTGTCCTAGATAAGTATATACCTGTCAGGCAGGGAAGAAGCTGTAGAGTGCGGGAGCTGTGGTTTACAAAGGAAATGGAATCTCTCTTCAAAGTGAAGAAGGCAGCTTATGTTAGGATGAGATGTGAAGGTTCAGTTAGGGCGTTTGAGGGTTACAAGGTAGCCAGGAAAGTCCTAAAGACAGAGCTCAGAAGTGCCAGGAGGAGACATGAGAAATCGTTGGCGGATAGGATCAGAGTAAACCCTAAGGCTTTCTATAGGTACTTAAGGAATAAAAGAATGACGAATAAGATTAGGCCAATCAAGGATAGGAGTAGGAAGTTGTATGTGGAGTCAGAGGGGATAGGGGAAGCACTAAATGAATATTTCTCAACAGTATTCACTTTAGAAAAAGACAATGTTGTCGAGATTACTGAGATACAGGCTACTATGCCTAGGTGGGATTGAGGTTCTTAAGGAAGAGGTATTAGAAATCCTGCACAGTGTGCAAATAGATAAAACCCATCCGATCCAGTGTACTTAACGGTTGGTTTCTGCGCTATACATCTTGATAACACTGAAACATTAAAATTAAGATGGATTTCTCCATGTGGAGAGTTAGCAGAAGGTCAGATAATTCTCCTTGGAGCTCAGAAGGTTAAGCAGTGATTTCAACCAGGAGCAGTTTCTTTCCGGAATATTTAATTTAAAGAAAGACAGAGGGAGAAATTATTAACGTCACAATTTTTAGTAACTACTTTCAAGTAATTGACAAATAATGCAAGTTAAAAATGTGAACATTATTTTATTCCGTAAGTTCTAAGCATCTGGATCAGTTTGAACGACAGCTGGATGCAGATTCAGTAATTATTGTCAAAAAATATGCAATTTAGCTTATTTTAAGGAAGGATTTGGAGGACTACAGGCAAATGAGAGATGAGTTGGGACAGATTGGCACCATCTCCAGAGGGAGAGAGTACAGCCCCAATGGGCTGAATAGCCCCCAGTCCCTCTACTCTGTGATACTGCCCCCTTTCACTGAATGTTGAAGCTCATTCCAATGCCGAGCCATAGAGATGTAAAGCATGAAAACAACCCCTTTGGTCAAACTAGTCCATGCTAACCAGATAACCTAACCTAATCTCGTCCCATTTGCCAACACATGGCACACATCCCACTACACCCTTGCAATACATATACCCATCCAGATGCCAAATGGTCTAATTGTACCAACCTCCACCACTTCCCCTGACAGAAGATTCCATACACGCACCAGCTGCTGTGAAAAAGTTAACCCTCTGATCCCTTTTAAATCTTTCCCCTCTCACATTAAACCTATGCCCTCTAGTTCTGGACTCCTCCACTCCAGGGAAAAGACCTTGTCTATTTATCCTATCCATGCCACTCATGATTTTATAATCCTCTATAAGGTCACCCTTCAGCCTCCAATACTCCTGGGAGGAGCGCACAACTCGTGTCACAATGGGGCCCGGGTGATTGATGGCAGCTTCAGACCAATAGGAGAGTTGGTGTGATCCTCCAGCCAATGGGAGTGAATGAGGGGTGGGTCCAGTGGGCCAACACGTGACCATGAACTGTGCAGGTGCAGTTCATGCAGTACTCGGTGGAGGTGTACTCAGTAAGTATGAAGGGAGTGAGAGAGACAGCAGAGACTGGGAGAGAAATGGAGTTTGTGTGGACTGGGAGTGTTTATAAACACACGGTTTTAGGCGGCTAGACCTGAATTAGAAATTCCTGGTAAATTAGAACCAAAAGAGCTGCGAATGCTGTAAATCTCACACAACAACCAAAATGTACTTGTAAAGCTCAGCAGGTCTGGCAGCATCTGTGCAGAGAAATCAGAGTTAACATTTTGGATCTGCTGACCCTTCCTCAGAACTGATGTTACTGAAAAGAAATGTCGGTTTATATGCAGAAGGTTGGGGTTAAGGAGTAAATGATAGGTGCTGATAAAGTCCAAAGAAAGAGATGGGAGCAGTTGGACAAAGGAGTGGATAACGATCTGGCTGGGGGAGGGTGAATAACTGTTTATGGGGACTGTTAGTCGCTAACCATATGTAGTGTGTAATGGCAGGCTATATGATACCAAGGCCTGGTGTGTGGGTTAAGAGGGTAGGGCGCTAGGACATTGGAGAGTTTAGGACCTAAAATTATTGAATTTGATACTGGGGCTAGAGGTGTGCAGGGTCCCCAAGTAGAATATGAGGTGTTGTTCTTCCAGCTTGCGTTAATGTGTGGCGCTGGAAAAGCACAGCAGGTCAGGTAGCATCCCAGGAGCAAGAGAATCGTCGTTTTGGTCATAAGTCTTTCATCAGGAATGCCAGGATTGGAGGGGGGAGTTGTAAGAGGGCTGAGAGATAAATAAGAGGGATATGTGGGGTTGATGGGAAGGGAGCTAGGAAGGCAACAGGTAGATGTAGGTGGAAGGTAATGGAGAGAGGGTGGAGTGGATAATTGGAAAGGGAGATGAACAGGTGGGACAGCTCAAGAGGGTGGTGTCGAGTTGGAGGGTTAGATCTGGGATAAGGCAGGGGAGGGGAGATGAAGAAGCCTTGATTCTGTGGTTAAAGGGTCCCAATGTGGAAGATGAGGTTTTCTTCCTCCAGGCGTCGGGTGGCTGGGATTTGGTGGTGGCGGTGGCCCAGGACTTGCATGTCCTTGGCGGAGTGGGTGGGGAAGGTGAAGTGGTCGGCCACAGGATGGTGGGGTTGGTTGGTCCATGAGCCCCAGAAATGTTCCCTGAAACATTCTGCAAGTTGGTGTCCTGACTCCCCAGTGGAGAGGAGACCACATCGAAATCAAAGGCATTAATAGGTGAGGTGTTTGGATGTGCTGGAAATTCTCTGCTCGATATGGAAGGGTCCTTTGGAGGTGAGGGGGAGGTGTGGGCACAGGTTTTACACCTCTTGCATTGGCAAGTGAAGGTGCTGGGAGTGGAGGGTGGATGGATCTGACTAGGAATTCACAGGGAATGTTCGCTGTGGAATGCTGAAAGGAATGGAGAGGGCAATATATCTGGTGGGATCTGATTGTAGGTGCTGGAAATGGCGGAGGATGATGCGTTGTATCTGTCTGGTTGGGTTGAGGCGTACCCCCTAGCTACCGCCACTGCGAGTGTGGTGTCTAAAACAATATTAGAGCACATAGATACAACCCAACCAGACAGGGAGGTTCCCTGTCCCATATTTTAATGGCTGCTCCTGGTATAAGTCCCCTTTCTTCCCCAGTAAATAGTACGTTCAAAATAGACATTAACTCATTCCACGTATATAAACTGGGCCCCAAGAATTGATCAATTTGTTCAGACAGCCCCACCGGATCCTCAACCAGGATCTTCATCTCTTTTTTAAATGTTCTGACCCCCCCACTGGTGAAGGGGGCACTTACAAACCCAATCTCTTTGTCCCCTATTGGTACCTCCCGAAGGGGATAAGTCGTTATATTCTTCCCCTTTTTTGTTTTTATTTTTCCCCATTAGGCTTTCGTTTAGATACTCCAGAGGCCTCCTCTACATCTACTTTACCTTCCCTTCCATTTGTTGCGGATTGATGGTCGGGAACAATAACATCCCCGTCCACCGCCCCTTCGTTCTCCTCTTGTGGGTCATCCATTCCCTGTCCCTGTCTGTCTGTCTCTCCTCCTCCCCCACTTTCACCTAATCTGATTTTATGGCACGGAGGCGGGAGTGCAAACAGGCAAAAGGATCCCAGGGACTGGGGGGGGCAGAGGGGGAATCATTTGTCTTTACTACCATCATTCCCAAACTGCCCTTCCAGCAGGACGCATAGTCCGCCTCTTCTTGACTAGAAGTTTGTTTTTTTATTCGCATACAAATCTAAATACTGACATACCCAATCCTCATCCGAATCATACTTTGGCCAGAAGACAGCTGGATGAAGGATTGGTTCTTTGGTCCATACTAAACAACAATATTTAATCATTTTCTTTTTTTCTTTTTCCCTTGTGCAAGTGTTACTTGTCCATTCCCTCAACATCCTTCCCAACGGACTTTCAGGAGGAATGTTACCAGGGACTTTTTCTTCATTCCTCCGTGACAGTTCTTGAGGCCCTCACCAGTCCCTCAGCAACTAAATATCCCTTTTCCCGGCCACCAAGTTAATACTTAAAAGTCAGTTTTCTGACGTTGGTCTGTGCACAGAGTTGCCTGGCCCCTTTGTTTCCATATTTTTTATCGACCTTCTTTCACTGTCTGATTCAGATGTCTCTCTTGTGGGATTCGTATCAGACGCCCAAGGATTGCTGAAGAAAGTTGCGAGATCTTATACAGTTGGCAAGTCAGTGATCACGCTGGATGATGGATCGTTGTATGATTCACACACAGCAGAAAATTGTGAAAGATTGAAATGTTTGTTTCATTGGAGAAATTTTCTGCGGTTCCAATTCCGAGTGACTGTTTGAAATATTGATCAGGTCTTTGTGTGAAGTGTTAGGTTAAAATACTCATGAACAATCCCACTGGATAAACTTGTGCTCCCGATCTCTTGTTATTTTTTTCTCTTTCTTTCGAATTAAATTCATAGAAAGACAAGATGGAATGTAGGGCGGAAAGAAAAATGCGTTCCTTCTCATTACACCAATTTCATCTACAATTGAATAGAATGACTGCTCTCACTCTTCATTTCGACTTTAATGTGGTGTCTTTTATTTGGGAATCGCCCGTGCAGTGAAGGGCAAGAAAAAGATTCTCGATCCAGTGTATACCAGAGTGCGAGGTGCAAATGAAAACTGCTAGAGCGGTGCGTAAAATTAGCAACCAGAGTGTGACTCGAACCCGTGAATGTGGAGCACAGCGGTATAATAACCCACCACCATCATCTCTCGGTCTCCCCAGCACATTTTGTAGAGGGGTGACATGTGACCTCATCAGGTTACATGTGGTGAACGTCATGGATGAGAAAGTTCCAGAGCGGAATCGAATCCACACCATTGTGTTTCTGCTTTCACTTGAATTATAATAAGAGGAAATTCCAATAAATAGCCATGCTGGTCAGAATGAATAGCTGTCAGTGATACATTCTGAGTCATAACTGAGTCAGAATGAAACAGGACAAAATTTACCGTCATATTTACACCTACATTTGACACATAATTTCTTCAGTCACTTTCTCTCTCACGTGAAGAAGCCATGGTGAGGGAAATAAAGGCGACGTTGTCGCTCAATGGCCTTTCTCATATGGCTGAACCTGAATTGGATTAAATCGCAAGAAATGCTGATTTGTTCGTTTCATTTTAATTTTGCTGAAACCTCACAATGTTCATTGTAATAATCAGAAGTGAATTAGATATATCTCATTGGAACGATTAATGTTGTATTCAAATTTGCTCTGACTTTATTTCAGCTTAAGGAAAATACTGCTTAGAAAAACTAAGGGTTAAAGTGCAAAATTTTGTTGCTCGTTGTTTTGGCAGATGTCAATGAGTATTAAATGGACCAAACATCATGGTGTTTGTTCTCACATTCTTAACGCATGTGATGAAAGCAGGAAGTCGATCTCCAAGCAATTGGTAACTTCCTATTCATTATGTAATATATTCTTCTTCACAATAAATAAAAATTCACTCAGTTCCATTTACAATGCTATGGGTGGAATATTATGCCAAATCTTTCAAAATGCAGAGTTTTGGAACCGAATCTTATTCAGCTGCACACATTAAAGAAATTTCTTTACATTTAAAGTCAATCAACTCAGACATTGTTTCCCCGCAACTTCCGACCGACTACACCCCACCTCTGCACCTTTACCTAGCCACACGCTGTCTCTCTCCTTGTGAAATTTATTCCTTGTATGTCACTAAATGTCCAAATATTTTGAAAAACAGATTCTTGAAGTGACAGCGATTCTGTTCTCATCATTGCTTTGTCCTTCAAAGGGTTTATCAAAGGTATTGAATGCCTGACATCTAGATGTTTACTTACTTGAAAGAGGGAATTTTCCACCTATTTACTCTGTCCAAACATTTCATAACCTGAAAACCCCCATTAAGTCTTCCTTGGTTCAGGGATAACTGTTCTCAATTTTCAAAGAAGACAAGTGAATAAAATCTCATCCTCAGTACACCCCCATCAGCATCTTATTTAATGGCTTTACACCTCAGTAAACACCGTCATTAACAATTCATAGAATCACAAAATTCTACAGTGCAGAAAGAGCATTTCAGTCAATTTAGCCGGTGTTGACTCTCTGAAGAGCATCTCACCCAAACCTAGCTCCCCTCCCTATTTCCTTATATTTCACCTGAAGAAGGGGAATCCCTCCCCCTTATGATTTCAAATAAACCTGTTGGAGTATAACCTGACGTCCTGTGACTGCTGACCTTACCCCCGCGTTAACCATGGCTAATTCATCTAACTTACTTAATTCACTCCCTGAACACGAGAGGGCAATTTAACTTTGCCAATCAACCTAACCCTCCCTCTGAACAGTAGTGGGAATTACCGAGACAATGTTCCATCATACTGAGCAAATGCTGTATCATTTTTTTATGGTTTTATATCCTGGTAACAGCCTCATCAAAACAAATGAACCCAAATTCACTGTATCGAAACGCTACTCTGTCCTTTACAATTTAATTCGTGCTGCGGGAAATGTTTATGCACTCATACTTGAATGCGTTTATGTTGCTTCTTCCTCAGCTTCCTGCTTCTAGTAAACACGTCAATCCGGGAGAAGTGTGTCAAATGCTTTTCATTCCAACACAGTCACAAGGTGAAGTCACGTGTTTGGCCGTTCATTGACACTCTGCCTCCCTGAGAGTTGCAGTCCTTCCCCACCTTGATTCAGGCAGCACTGTCCTTCGTGTGATATGCCTTATCGAGAATGGAAGGACAGGTATCAATACCCGCATTTAGGGAATGGAGCGACAGTTTTAAAAGTTTACATTGTCCCCAGCGGAGAATTTAGCCCTGTGACAGGCGGGGACACTAACCATTATACTAACGAGGACAAGAGTGTCAAAGGAGGCCCTTCCACTAAATGTGGCCACACTTGTCAAAAACAACTGCCTAATGAACTGAATCTCATTTCAGAATGCTTACCCCACAGCCTTATATGTCTTGGCATCAAAAGTTCACATCTGAATATTTATTCAGGTTATGAAGCTTTCTGCCACTCTGAAATATGCAGACAGTATATTCCAAATTCCAACCACCCACTAGCTGATAAAGCTTTTTCGCACATCTTCTCAAACGTTTTTGTCTTTCTCCTTAAGTCTCTGGCCCCTGCTGATCGATCCCTCCATCAATGGGAAACTCGTTCAGTCAACCCTGTCCATACCCTAACTCAATCATGTCTTGTCTACATCTCCTTTGCACAGCGACAAACACTCCACTCTGCCCTGTCTTTCTTCACAACTGAAACTCTTCATCCCAAACAGTATCCCGGTAAATATCCTGCAATTTTCTCAGTGTGATCACATCCCTGCGATAATGTGACTTGCAAAACTGCACATAACGCACTTGCTTCAGCCTAATGAGCATTTGTTTTAAAATTTCTGGATTAGTATGAGGGCTATTCTGGCTAAGCAGAATTTATTACACATTCCGAATTGTCCAGAGGGCAGTTGAGACTCAACCATATTGCTGTGAGTCTGAAGTCACATGCAGCCCAGGCCAAGTAAGGATAGCAAATTCCATCCCGAAATGACATCAGTGAAACAGATTTGTTTTTTCAACAATTGTCAATGGATCTATAGCAGTCATTAGATTCTTCCTTGCAGATATTTTTTGAATCCAAATTTGACAATTATGGCATGGTGGGATTCAAGCCCGAGTACCCAAACTATTACCTCGGTCTCTGGATTATCAGTCCTATGAAATTATCACAAGATCAACGCAGAAAGCCATAAAAGCTGATCTTTAACAATAAAATGTCTTTTCACCAAAACTGCCCTGGTATTTTCCATGAGCGTGACGCTACAGTTGTCTCTGGTCAGTAAAAGCTGCTACATGGGGATTGATTTCACAACCGCGGTATCCAAATGGATCGATATGTTTGCAGGTCCCGATGCTGGGATTGGGGCACGTTCACCCAACAACAGTCACCGCAGCAGAGACAGAACAGTATGAACGTAAAAGAGAGTGATAGATTGTGCATTGCCACAGAGAAATGGGAGGAGGGACGGAAAGGAGGTTTAATGATCGTGAGAAGGAGAGAAATCTCCGACAACGGGTGTGTTTGAATCCTGATATATGAAACGCAGAGATGTAAGAGAGCGGAATTTGAAGGTAAAACAATTAATTTCTTAGCATGTGTCACAAAAAGGACAACGGAGAGAACACTTAGTGCCGTGATTTGGTTTCAAATCGAGGTTGCTAGGTCACAATGCAAAATACCGACAACCACGATCACAGCAATCACAGAACTGGATGCTTGCAAGCAGCAATAAGTATACTAGCAGAGGAAATGTTCGGAAGAACAGCAAATGTATAGTAACAGTACTCAGCGAACAGTGACAGACATGTGGGAGCTCAGAATGAGCTGAATCTTTCAGTTCGATGTCCTCAGAGGCTGTGGAGATCCCTTGAATGAGAATGTTGAAAACTGAGATTGATCGATTTCGACAAAACATCGGGAGACAGTACAGGATATTGTTGAAATGTATGCTTCAATAGCATTTTAGCTTAACATCGGCACAGCCACCCAGATCCAACTGGAAATGGGGATGGGAATGAGTGCGCAGAGTTACTCTCTGGCTCCAGTGATGCAATAGATGACCGTCCTGTCCTTCTGTGATGGTACAGAGGCGCATGAATTCCTCGGTTGAGTGTGCTCCTGCTCAAGGGAATGGTTGTCCCCGTTTATTCTACCATAGTGATTTCCGGTGCATCTTCCTAAGACAGCTGAGTGGCACAAGTGGAGCGTGTTGAGCCCTTAACTTTGCAGTGGTGGGTTTAAAAGATGATTTTGCTATTTGGATCTGTGGTTCCGACACTGGCAGTGGCAGCTACATTTGCTCGCATCTGCTCAGTATCAGTTTCTTCCACACAGTCAAGACTTCAACCTGGAGAAGGTGGTGTTGGGGTGATATTTTAAACTAGTCACCCTTGGCGACTGGAACACGGAAAAGGTGATGTTTACGTTCGACGAATAAAACCTGAAATGGACGCCTGACCTCAGGAACAGAGATCATGATTTTAGTTGCCTGCAATCTCATTCATTCATGTCCCTTATGCAGGGGATTCAACCATCTTCACCCAGTCCGGCCCACGAGAGACTCGAGGACCAGAAAAAAAAAACATGAGCTGACACTTAATTCAGGAATCCCCAACGTGTGGGGAAGCAGGCTTGTCGACCCTTCCAGTCCAGACGGTACATCGGAAGCGCATCCCACCAGACCCCAGGGTATTCCCTGTCCCATAAGCCTGCATTTCCCATTGTAGTTCCCTGTAACAGGCACACCTTTGGTCAGAGGGAGAAATAAAAACGCAAACACACAGAGAATGTGCAGACTGCCCACAGACAGACAGCCGAGGCTGGGATCGCACCTGGGTTGGTGGTGTAGCCAGAAAGCAACGAACGAGGGGCGATAAATAAGTGTTGTCCTGACCAGTGATACTCACACCCTGTGGATTAATAAGGAAGAATGAAAACACATTAACAACATGGAAAACGGGATTTGTATCTGTGTGGACACAATTTGAAAGGATCGTTCACCCTGGGTAGAAAAAAAGACGCTGATACCACAGAGAAAGCAGGGCAATGTGGGAACTGCTGGAATGGATTCAATTAAACACAGAAATGGAAACTCATTTAATCAGTAACACTGGGGAGAGACCGTTCACCAGTCCCGTGTGTGGGAAGGGATGACTGACGAAATAACCTCCGGGACTCCAGCAGGATTACATATCCCATCAGGTGTTCGATTATGCTGTCAATGCTGCTGTTAATCCCAACCAGCTATTTGTTCCATAGCGTCAATCATAGAGTCATACAGCATGAAGGCATACAGGCCCGTCAGTGCAACCAATCCATGCTGAACATACTGCCAAACTAATCTACTCCCATATGCCTCCTCCTGTACCCGTTGAGTGGTTATAATGCCCTTGTAGTTTTATTACTGTGTTGTTAATCCAAAAAAACAGGTAATATTTTGGGGACAAAGAGTTCAGGTCCTGGCATGACAGATGGTGGAGTTTGAATTCAATAAGCACCTGGAATTGAAAAATCTCGTGATGACCTGAATCAGTTGTGTGGAAAATCCCATCTGATTCACTCGTGCCAGTTCGGGAAGCAAACTGTCATATTCATCTGCTCTGTCCCACAGGAGACTCCAGATGGATAATACCGCGGTTGACTCTTAAATGTCCTCTGGGAAATAACTGATGTACTAGGCATGAATAAATTTATTTTAAAAATCCCAATTTCCCATTCATATTTGGAATCAATTGTCCATTAAATGTTGCAAACATACCCTCATCCATCACTTCCTCAGCAAGTTAATTGCACACGTAAAACACATTCAATAAAAAAAGCCTCACATGATTTTTTAATAAAAACTCTGTCTTTTCATCTTAAACATATGCCCTCTCACCTTGAAATCCCCATCCTCGGAAAAGGCAGCTATCGTTAACTCTAACTTGCCTTTCAATAATTCATAAACTTCTGTCAGGTTGTTGTGGTTCTGTTCGCTGAGCTGGAAATTTTTGTTGCAAACGTTTCGTCCCCTGTCTAGGTGACATCCTCAGTGCTTGGGAGCCTCCTGTGAAACGCTTCTGTGGTGTTTCCTCCGGCATTTATAGTGGCCTGTCCCTGCCGCTTCCGGTTGTCAGTTTCAGCTGTCCGCTGTAGTGGCCTGTATATTGGGTCCAGGTCAATGTGTTTGTTGATGGAGTTTATGGATGAGTGCCATGCTTCTAGGAATTCCCTGGCTGTTCTCTGTTTGGCTTGCCCTATAATGGTACTGTTGTCCCAGTCGAATTCATGTTGCTTGTCGTCTGCGTGTGTAGCTGCTAAGGATAGCTGGTCGTGTCGTTTCGTGGCTAGTTGATGTTCATGGATGCGGATCGTTAGCTGTCTTCCTGTTTGTCCTATATAGTGTTTTGTGCAGTCCTTGCATGGGATTTTGTACACTACATTAGTTTTGCACATGCTGGGTATCGGGTCCTTCGCTCTGGTGAGTTGTTGTCTGAGTGTGGCTGTTAGTTTGTGTGCTGTTATAAGTCCTAGTGGTCGCAGTAGTCTGGCTGTCAGTTCTGAAATGCTCCTGATGTATGGTAGTGTGGCTAGTCCTTTGGGTTGCAGCATGTCCTCGTTCCGTTGTCTTTTCCTTAGGCATCTGTTGATGAAATTGCGCGGGTATCCGTTTCTGGCGAATACCTTGTGCAGGTGTTCCTCTTCCGCTTTTTGCAGTTCTGGTGTGCTGCAGTGTGCCAGACTGACAACCGGAAGCGGCAGGGACAGGCCACTATAAATGCCGGAGGAAACACCACAGAAGCGCTTCACAGGAGGCTCCCAAGCACTGAGGATGTCACCGAGACAGGGGACGAAACGTTTGCAACAAAAATTTCCAGCTCGGTGAACAGAACCACAACAACGAGCACCCGAGCTACCAATCTTCTCCCAAATTCTGTCAGGTCGCCGTTCAAACCTCTAACCTAGAGTGAAAACAGTCTCAACTAGGAGACAGTGAGAATGGCAATGAGAGATCCGAGTCCAGAGTGTTGTGCTGGGAAAGCACAGCAGGTCAGGCAGCATTTGAGGAGCGGGAGAATCGACAGTTCGGGGAAGAGCCTGATGAAGGACACTTGCGCAAAAAAAATTATTCTCCTGCTCCTGGGATGTTGCCTTACCTGTTATGGTTTTCCAGTACCCCGATCTTGAATCTGAAATTAGTCTCAGCCTATCCAGCCTTTCATTATAACTCAAAACTTCCACACATGGCAACATGCGTGCATACTTTTCTGAACTTACTCCAGCTGAATAATATCATTCCTACAACTGGGCGACCAGAACTGGACAAAATATTCCAGAAAAGGCCTCATCAATGTCCTACAAAGCTTCAACATAACGTCCCGACTCCTACACACAAAGGACTGAACAATGAAGGGAAGTATGTTTAATGCCTTTGAACCATCTTGTCTGTAGGTGATGCAAACTACAAGGAATTATGCACCTGCACCCCTAGCTTCCGTGCTCTCAACACTACGCAACTTGTTGTTGCACCAAAATGCAATACCTTCCATTTATCCAGATTGAACTCCATGTTACATTTTTCAGTCCAACGACTCATTGGATTAAGTTCCTTTTGAAACTTCGATAATCTTCCTCACTGTCTCCAATTCTGGCGTCGCCTGCAAACCTACGAATCATGCCTGCAGTGAGTTCCACTATTTTCTGATATTGATCAATGATTCATATTTACTTGTAGTGGCCGTGATTTAGCAGTGTGCAAATCATACAACAGTTAGTCATGTAATTAACAATGAGGAAGAAAGCCGCAGACTGCAGGGGATATTAAACAATTGGAAATGAAAATGGTGAAGACAATTCTTTCCAGGCAAGTTGGTGATAGTGAAGTAAAATCAAACTTCAAACCAGCCGTCCACGCTCCAGTTGTGGCACTCAGCTGTCTCAGCAAGCTGCACTGTAGATTGCGATAAACGGGAAAAAAATTCCCTTCTGGCCCGCCTTTGACCAGGAGCACTCCCAACCTCGGAATTGCTTGCGTCTCTAAACCGTCATAGAAATGCCGTGCATTCACCGGTTGTGTCACTGGAGCCCGAGAGTATCTGTGCGACCTCATTCCTATCCCGACTTCCAGTTGGATCTTCGCGACTGCGCCACACAATTCTTCTGTTTCTGGGGCTGGGAATTGGGACTATGTGGCAGCAGTGGCTACTGCCTTGTGGGGGGAAACTGGTGAAGTAGCCGATGTTAAACTGTATTACTATTGAACCATACATTTTAACAACACCTGCACTGTCTCCGGAGTCTTTGATGTTTTCGAGAAATCTATTTATCTCAGCCTACAGCATAGAAATAATAGAATCACCACAGCCACTGGGGGAACCGATATTAAACGGTCAGCCCATTCTGAGTTCCCACATATCTGCCACTGTTCGCTAATCACTGATATTGTGCATTTGGTGCGCTGCCTAACATTTCCTATGATACTGTACTTAGTGCATGCTGCTCGGGTGCGCGTCTGTGGGACGCTGTGATCGTATAGTGGTTAGTACTCTGCGTTGTGACCGCAGCAACCTCGGTTCGAATCAGAATCACCGCAGTAACCGCTCTAACTGTCCCAGCTTTAGTATAACACAAAGGAATCAGTTGCTTTAACATGGTAATTTTCTCCAAGGTGATGATCTTTTCCCTTCAAATTCTGCTTGCTCACATCTCTGTGTTTCATATGTCAGAATTCAAATCCACCCGTTCTCAGAAATTTCTCTCCCTCCTTCGATCACTAACTGAACGTTCCGTCCCACACCCCCATTTCATTAATTTAGCGATGCCGGTGTTGGACTATGGTGTACAAAGTTAAAAATCACACAACACTGCCGTGTATGTTAAGTATGTTAAGTATGGAAGTATGTTAAATGCCTTTGAACCATCTTGTCTGTAGGTGATGCAAACCACAAGGAATTATGCACCTGCACCCCTAGCTTCCGTGCACTCCAACACTACGCAACTTGTTGTTGCACCAAAATGCAATACCTTCCATTTATCCAGACTGAACTCCATGTTACATTTTTCAGTCCAACGACTCATTGGATTAAGATCCTTTTGAAACGTAGATAATCTTCCTCACTGTCTCCAATTCTGGCGTCGCCTGCAAACCTACGAATCATGCCTGCAGTGAGTTCCACTGTTTTCTCATATAGATCAATGATTCATATTTACTTGTAGTGGCCGTGATTTAGCAGTGTGCAGATCATACAACAGTTAGTCATGTAATTAACAATGAGGAAGAAAGCCGCAGACTGCAGGGAGATATTAAACAATTGGAAATGAAAATGGGGAAGGCAATTAATTCGAGGCAAGTTGGTGATAGTGAACCAAGTTCAAACTTCAAACCAGCCGCCCACGCTCCAGTTGTGGCACTCAGCTGTCTCAGCAAGATGCACTGTAGATTGCTGTAAACGGGAAAATTATTTCCCTTCTGCCCCGCCTTTGACCAGGAGCACTCCCAACGTCGGAATTGCTTGCGCCTCTAAACCGTCATAGAAATGCCCTGCATTCACCGGTTGTGTCACTGGAGCTTTCGAGTATCTGTGCGACCTCATTCCCATCCCGACTTCCAGTTGGATCTTCGCGACTGCGCCACTCAATTTCTCTGATTCTGGGGCTGGGAATTGGGACTATGTGGCAGCAGTGATTGCTGCCTTGTGGGGGGAAACTGGTGAAGTAGCCGATGTTAAACTGCATTACTATTGAAGCATACATTTCAGCCACACCTGCACTGTCCCCGGAGTTCTTTATGTGTTGGAGAAATCTATTTATCTCAGCCTTCAGCATATTAACGATGGAATCACCACAGCCACTGGGGGAGCCGGTATTAAACGGTCAGCCGTTCCCACATATCTGCCACTGTTCGCTTAGCACTGATGTTGTGCAGTTGGTGCGCTGCCTAACATTTCCTCTGCCACTGTACGTATTGCACGCAGCCAGCGTGTGTGCTGGTGAAATGCCGTGATCGTATAGTGGTTAGTATTCTGCGTTGTGGTTATAGTAACCTCGGTTCGAATCCGAGTCAGGGCAGTAATTTCTCTATATATCCCAATTTTTGCGAAACACAAAGGAATCAGTTGGTTTAACATGGTAATTTTCTCCAAGGTGATGATCTTTTCCCTTCAAATTCTGCTCGCTCACATCTCTGTGTTTCATATGTCAAAATTCAAATCCACCCGTTCTCAGAGATTTCTCTCCCTCCTTCGATCACTGACTGAACTTTCTGTCCCACACCCCCATTTCATTAATCTTGAGATTCCGGTGATGGACTATGGTGTACAAAGTTAAAAATCACACAACACCAGGTTAGAGTCTAACAGATTTAACTGAGCACTAGTTTTCAGAGCGCTGCTCTTTCATCATGTGGTTGTGGAGTCATTTCCTATTTCATTAAGGCACTGCAGAATCTAACACTGATTCTCGCATTGATACTGTTCAATCTGTGCTGCTGCGGTCACTCTTGCTGGGTAAACGTGCCCCAACCCCACCGTCTGGACATGCAGACCAGTTGATCCATTTGGTTACCGCTGTTGTGAGGCCAATCCTCAGGTCGCAGCTTTTACTGATATGGACTTGCGATTATTGGGGGTCAAGCTCAGGAAAATGACACAGGATAATATCGAGGAAAAGCGACTTCATTGGGAAAGATTAGTTTCACAGGGTTTCTGCAATGGCCAAGCGCTAGTACCACTGGACTGTTAATTCAGACACCAAGCAAATGAACTAGGGACCTGGGTTTTGACTCCAACCATGCCAGATGTTAGAATTGGGATTCAATAAATACCTGGAATTACGAATCTAATAACACCTATAAATCCATGGTCAACTGTTGAAAAAAAAAACCGTCGGGTTCACTGACGTCCTTTGAGGAAGGAACATGCTATTCTTACCTGGTCGGGCCTTGATGTAACTCCAGACTCACTGTAATATGGTTGAGTCTCAACTGCCTGCTGTGCATTTAGGGATCACAATCAATACTGCCGAGCCAGCGACGCCCTCACACTGTAACAGAGTAGAAAAAAAAAAGTTATTTCGGCTCTAGCTAGATTACTCTGTGCAGATCTGCAATTCACAGTATAGCAATGATGTGATCGCACTGGGAACGTTGCAGGAGAGATTCAATGGGATATTGTCTGGCCTGAAGCGTTTCAGTTATGTGGAGAGATTGGACAGACTGGGGTTGTTTGTCACCGAGCAGAAGGGATTGGAGAAGACATGACTGAGATGTACAAAATAATGACGGATATAGATAGGATAGACTGAAAAAAGCGTTTGTTATTGATGGAGGGATCGAATAATGGGGCCAAGAGATTTTGGGAAAAGGCAGAAAGTTTTGAGTAGATGTGCGGAAAGGGTCAGAGAGGTGGAAACCCTTCCAACCTGAAAAAACTTGAGATGTTAATTTGCGATGCCAAAACATATAAGACTATGGGGCTAAACAATGGAAAACTTGATTCAGGTCGTTAAGCAGTTGTGTTGAACAAGTGCGGCCACAACAGGCTGAAGGACTTCCTTCGATTTTGTTGTCCTCCACAGTATCGTGGTTAGTGTCCCCGCCTGTCACAGGGCTCAATTCTCCGCTTGGGGCATCGTAAAGGTTTTAAACCTGTGGCTCTCTTCCCCAGTGAAGGTTATTCATGCTTGGCCTTTCATTCTCGACTGAATATGTCACAGGAAGGACAGTGCAGTCTGAATCAGCTGGGGAAGGACTGCAGCTCCTGGGGAGAGAGAGTGTCAGTGAAAGTGCAAACACGTAACTTCAGCAAACTGCACATTGTGTTTGTGTTGCAATGAAAACCATTATATAGAGTTGTTCCTGACTGATGTGTTTATTTAAAGCAGGAATCTGAAGAAGAAAACAGAGTAAACCCATTCAAATCTGAGTGCAGAAACATTTCCAGCAGCACGAATGAGGTTATACAGCGTAGAACCGCGTTTGGATGCATTTAATTCGGGTTGATGGGCGCAGCTTGATTTCACTAGGCTGAGTTACCAGTGTGTAAAACCATCAAACATGATACAGATAGTTTCAATGTGATGGTGCATTTGCTCAGTGGTTTGCACTGCTCTTAAGTCTGCAGGTTAGGTGGATTGGCCATGTTAAATTGCGCTGATGTGCCCAGGGAGTGAATTCAGTAAGTTTCGTAAATTAGCCATGGGTAACGTAGTGATAAGGTCAGCAGTCACACGATGCCAGGTTTTATTCCAGTAGGGTTATTTGTAATCAGAAACCAGAGGCCTGCGGGGATAGAGACGGGAGCTAGGTCTGGTTGAGATGCTGTTCAGAGTGTCCTTACAGACTCGATTGTCTGAATTGTACTTTCTGCATTGTAGGGAATTCTATCAGCGAGGACACTGCCAGCGTTCACTGGGGTGCTAAGACATTAGAGACGATGCTGACGGCGTTTAGTGGGAATGGGATTTTATTTATTTGTGTTTTGGAAAATTTGAAACTTAACCAAGAAAATCGAATGGAAGTTTTCCAGAGTATTTGAGGTTTGGAAAGAGTAAATAGATGGTAAATGCACTCTTTCAAGTTCGTAAATTTCTGAACGCCAGACTTTCAAAACCATCGATGTAGGACAAAGAAATAATGGGAGCAGTATTTCTGTCACTCAGAGAATCCGTTTCCAAAATATTTGGAAAGGCACATTTACAGACACACAAAGCAGTGAGCTTCACCAGGAGAGAGACAGCCTGTGACGAATTAAATTGTAACAGTGGGGTGTGGGGATTGGAGGGTGCGAGGAAACAATGCCTAATTTGGACGACTTTACATGTAAAGAAATATCGCAAACGTATGCAGCTGAATACGATTCAGCGTAAAAACTCAGAGTTTTGAAAGATTTCTATTAATATTCCACATGAATCATCATAAATGGAACTGAGCAGACTTTTTATATTGTCAAGGATAGATATTCCATAATGAATAGGAAGTGACCCGTCTCTTGGAGATCGACTTTCTGCTTTAATCCCATGCCTTAAAGATGGGAGGACATCGCCATGATGTTGGGTTCATTTGGTACCCACTGAAATCTGCCAAAATAACTCAGCATCAAAACTGGCATCTTGTTTTGAAGGTAAAAAAAAGACTGCAGATGCTGGAAACCAGATTCTGGATTAGTGGTGCTGGAAGAGCACAGCAGTTCAGGCAACATCCAAGGAGCTTCGAAATCGACATTTCGGGAAAAGCTCCTTGGATGCTGCCTGAACTACTGTGCCCTTCCAGCACCACTGATCCAGAATCTTGTTTTGTAGTTTAACCTTCTGTTTTTCTCATCAGTATTTTCTTTAAGCTGAAATAAATTCGGAGCAAAATTGAATACAACATTTAACGTTCCAATCACATAAATCCAATTCACTTCCTATCATTGCAATGAACAGAGTGAAGTTGCAGCAAAATTAATAAAATGAAACGAACAACACTGCATTTCCGAGAAATTTATCCACTTCTGGTTCAGCCATATGAGAAAGCTAAAACATCACCTTCACTTCTCTCTCCGTACATACTTCTTCACGTGAGAGAGAAACTGTCTGAAGAAATTATGCGTCAAGACTAAATGTGTGTGTGAATGTGACGGGAATTTCATGTTTGCTGGTTCATTCTGAGACATTTCCGACTCGGAATAAATCAAGGACAAGGTATTCCTTCCAAGGACGAGGTCAATCCCTTGGATTTTGCTGGTATTATTATTCCACTGAAAGCAGAAACATAATGGTGTGTATTCGATTCCGCTCAGGGAATTTCTTATCCCCTAGGTGCACCATATGTCATCTTGATATGGTCACATGTGAGCCCCTTTGCCATGGGCTGAAGTGGCCCAGAGGTTAAGGCGACGGGTTGGTCTTCCATTGTGCATGTGTGGATTTCAATCCTTCTCTGGCTGTTACTTGTATCAAACGCAGCTGTGGTTTCCCTTTGTGCCTCGTATCTTTAGGATACATTGGATGGAGAATCTTGCTCTTGCCCTTCATTGCACCGAAGATTTGTGATAAATCTATACCTCATCAAAGTTTTAATTAAGCAATTTGTTTCTGTTGCAAGTTACATTGGGACAATGAAAAGGAGGGCAACGTTTCTTTCCTCCTTTCATTCCATCTTGACTTTCTATGAATTAACATCGAATGAAAGGGTAACAAATAAGGAGAGATCGAGTGTAATCGCTTATCCAGTGGGCTTGTGAATTTTAATGTCACACTCCACACAAAGTTCAGATCAGTATTTTAAACAGTCAATTGAATTGGAACTGCAGAAAACTTTTCCAATGAAAAGAATCATTCATTCTTTCGCAACCTTTTGCTGTGTGAATCATACCGCAATCCATCATCCAGCGTGATCACCAACTTGGCAACAATATAAGATCCACGAATTTTCTTTCGCAATCACAGCGTCTGCACATACCCATCTGTGGTGTGCCCAGTGCCATTTATGTCTCCAAGCCACAGCACATCTCTTGTTCATCAGTTTATGAGCCTAGTTCCTGATCTCTCTGATCAGTTTGAGAAACCTTTTCTATCACTTCATCCCATCCCCTCAATAAAATAAGGCGTTACATCAAATGATATAGGATTGGAAGTCGGCCATTCAGCCCATCGAGCTTCTCCACCATTCAACGAACTCATGAATGATCTGATAATCTTCAACTCCATTCTCCTGCCTCACCTCGATAATGCTTCATCGACTTTCTGGTTAAATATCTGTCTGGCACAGTTTGGAAATACACAACAACTCCGCCTCAACAACAATTTTAGGAAAGAGTTTTTCAGAATCATTGGGTCCTGAGCAAAGAAATTCCTCCTCATTTCTGAATTAAATAGGCAATATCTAATTCTGAGTTCATGTCCTCTGGTGCTCTCCTCATACCAGAGGGCAAACCACCTGACCGTATCTACCCTGTCAAGATCCCACGAATATTAAACGTTTATTATGTGATTATAGAGCTCAATTTTATACAGGGATGGCACCATGTTTGTAAATCTCTGCTGTCCCTTATACCGTCCTTACATATTATTAAGGCAGGTGGAGAAATTTATGTGAGGCAACGGTTGAAATTTCAAGCACAAACGAGAATTGGAACTTGTAATCAGCTAGCGATTGGAATCAGATTGGTCCACACAACAACGTAATAGAGTAATTATAAATCTGACAAATAAGAACCTAATAATATTTCATTGACATTCAATGGCTTTACTGTAACCTAGTTCCCCTGTGTAATCGTCCACAGAGTTGGAATTTGGGAAAAACGGATTGAGACCGGCTCTATAAACACTTTCAACAACAAAAACATGCCCGTTGGTAGACAGTTTTGCATTGTAAACTCAACTCATTGCTACGTGAATCCTACATCATTTGCCAGGTACAAATGAGATGTGGAACAGGACTCTCTCCATTTGCCGAGATGGGTGTGACTTCAACAACACTTAAGGAACTGGACACCATCCACGACAATGCAGTCACTTGATTGTACCCGATTCAATACCTGAATATTTATTCCGTTCACCGTTAAAGCACAATAGCTGCAGAGTGCACCAACTACACGATGCACTGGAGTAAGTCATCCGAAAATGTTTGACCGAACCTTCAAATCTGAACAGCTGTACTGACTAACAGGACAAGGTTGGAACTTGCAACGAAACGCCACCATTTGCAAGTTCCCCTCCAAGGCGAATAGCAGCCTGACTTTGAAAGGAATCAATGATAAACTCATTGAGTGGTGAATCAGTCTTGATGGGCAAAGTTGCATACTTCAGCCCTCCATCTTTAATCTATAAACAATAAATGTTAATTAATACAGTGACCAGACTTGTGCTCAGACCTTTAGCTATTCCCTAAACTGGTGTTTGCTAATGTTCTACTAGCTGCAACAGTCTATGGTCAACAACAGAAAAATCCAAAATCCCTCTCAATCAACTTATTCCCTTCAAGATGAAAGTGGTGCTGGAGAAGCACAGCAAGTCCGTCAGCATGTGAGGTAAAATCAACGTTTCGGGCAAAAGCCCTTCATCAGGAATGAGACAGGCAGCGTATGGGGTGGAGAGATAAATGGGAGGTCGTGGATCTGTGGAGAAGGTCGCTGAGTGTGCAGTAGGTGGATAGAGGTGGGTGTTGACGGTGATATGTCAGAGAGGAAAATGGAATGGAAAGGTGGGAATGAAAATACACAGGTAGGTCAGGTCAGCAGGACGGTGCTGAGCTGGAAGGTTAGCACTGGTGTAAGATGAGGGAGTGGGAATGAGGAAACTGATGAAATCCACATTGATGCCATGGGGTTCAAGGGTCCAGAGGAAGAAAATGAGGCGTTCTTCCTCCAGGCGTTGGGTAGTGAGGGAGTGGCAATGGAGGTGGCTCAGGAACTGCATTTCCTCAGGAGAGTGGGAGGCGAAGTTGAAATGTTTGGCCAAAGGGCAGTGGAGTTGATTCTTACAGGTATCCTGGAGATGTTCTCTGAAATGCTCTGTCAGAAGATATCCGGTCTCCCCAATTTAGAGGTGACCGCATCTAGAACAGCAGGTACAACAAATGACATCTATGGAAGTATAGGTGAACCTTTGATGGATATAGAAGGCTCCACTTGAGCCTTGGACAGAGGTGAGGGGTGCGATATGGGTGCAGGTTTTACAATTCTTGCGGTGGCAGAGGAAGGTGCTTGGAGGGACTGGTGGGTCATTTGAGGGCGTGGACTTGACTAGGTAGTCACGGAGGGAAAGGTCTTTGAGGAAAACGAATGGGTTTGGGGAGGGAAATATATCCTGGTCGTGGGGTCAATTTAGAGGGAGTGAAAATGTCGGCGGATGATGTGATTTTTGCGGAGGTTGGTGGAATGGAAGTTGAGGACCTTCCTCCGTCCTTGATCTGTCCTTGTTGTGTTTGGAGATATAGGGTTCATGGATGGACGTGCAGGACATGGATAAAATGCGTTAGAGGGCATCTTAAACCACATGAGAGGGAAAGTTCCGTTCTTTAAAGAAGAAGACCATCTGCTGTGTTCTGTTGTGGAACTGGTCCTCTTGGAGAAGATGCAGCAGAGGCAGAGGAGTTGGTAACACAGGATAACATTGGTGCAGTAGGTGCAGTGGGAGGAGGTGAAATCCAGACAGCTGTGGCAGTCAGTGGGTTTCTAAAAAATATCAGTAACACTGACTTCCAGGGATATTTTTCACTCCCTACCCCTATCCACTTTCCACAAAGTCCATTCCCTCCATGACTACCTAGTCAAGTCCACGCCCTCAAATGACCCACGCTCCCCTCCCGGCACCTTCCTCTGCCGCCACAGGAATTGTAACACCTGCGCCCACACACCCACACTTCTGCCCACTGCCCCAAATAAGCCTTCCACATCCATCAAATATTCACCTGCACTTCCACACTTGCCATTTATTGCATCCGTTGCTCCTGATGCAGTTTCCTCTACAGTGGGGCCACAGGACACTTTCTCGGAGAGCGTTTCAGAGAACATCTCCAGGACCCCGGCAACAATCAACACCAATGCCCCGTGACCGAACACTTCAACTCCCCCCGCCACTCTCCCGAGGACATGCAGGTCCTGGGCCTCCTCCACCGCCATTCCCTCACCACCAGACGCCTAGAGGAAGAACGTCTCATCTTCTGCCTCATGACACTTAACCCCATGTCATCAATGTGGATTTCACCAGTTTCCTCATTTCCATTCACTTCCCATCTTACCCGAGTTCCAACCTTCCAGCTTGGCACCATCCTACTGACCTGTCCCACCTGTCTATCTTCCTTCCCACCTATCCACTCCAACCTCTTCTCCGAACTAACACTCTTATCCCCATCTCCATCCACCTATTGCTGTCTCAGCTAAATTCTCCCAAACCCCACTGCACCCATTTATCTCCCTAATCTCGAGGCTCCAAGCCCTATTCCTGATGAAGGCCTTTTGCCCCAAACGTCATTTTTTGTCTGCAACTCAGATGCTGCCTGACCTGTTGTGCTTCTTCAGCACCACTTAACTCTTGACTCTGATCTCCAGCATCTACAGTACAACTTATTCCCCTGTCCATTGATCTTCAGCGATCATGAATGTCCATTTCAAGATCACTTTGTCTGTCTACACCACACAAAATACTCATTGCTATTGTTTCTTCTCCCCAATTTCGTCTTAATTCAATGCAATTCGCAATTCTTCCTTTCCATCTTATTGATACATCCCTGCAGTCTCTGACATTCTTCGTCATAGTCAACTACACGACCAATTATTGAATCATTAGCAAACAGCTGAATCATAGCTCCTACAACTAAGTCTAAATCATTGATCGACATCAAAAAACAGTGGAACTCCACTGGAAACACGCATACAGACATGGTTCATTGCTGGTTGGGGTTAACAGCTGCGATAACAGCAGAATCGAACTCCTGCTGTCATTTGTAAACTTGCTGTTCACTCTGTCAGTTGTTCTCCGGAGTGATCACTTCTCACATATGGGTATGGTGAGTGACCTATGCGCATTCTGACTGAGCAAGTGAGTTTACACCTCAGCGGGTAATGAAATCCCTTCCCGCAGTCATCCCATGGCCCTGACTTCTTGGCGTTGCGGGTATACTTTTGTCTATTTAGTTTGACAAACTCTTGAATTCGAGTCCATACAGACACGATTCCCATTTCCCCCGTATTCCATGAATTTTTATGCTTCCTTATTCTCCCTCGGAAATGTGTTTTAATTGGTCTGAAGACCATTAGTTCTTCATTCATAATTCACCTTAAACTGAGTCAGAGGGTATTTATGGGTGAACCACATTGTTGTGGGTCAGGAGTCACATGTTGACAGGACTCGTTATGGTCAGCAGATTTCCCTTTTGAAAGGACATGAATGAATGAGGTTTCAGCATATTAAAGTAATTGTCTCTGTTCCTGAGATTGGGTTCAATTTCCAGATTTTATTCATCGAATTTAAATAACAGCAGCTGCCACGTCCCAGTCTTCAAATTTTACTAGCCCAATAGATCGCCGCTGCACTAACAACTCCCTGCTGCATTTCTCCATTCAAAGAATGATATTGTCAATTTAGATTATCCCAGATGGAGAGCGAATGCTACGCGTTCCTGTGTTGGAATGGAAGCAATGTACGCTGGATTGGAGTGTTTACTGGAGTAAGAGACTGATGTGGAGACGCTTTGAGCAAAAGCAGTTGTTACTGCCAAAATAACAAAATACCGCTTTGTTAAGGAAAATCTCTTAGAATGCCTTCAATACGGTGACCTCCCACTAAAGACTTCTCTGAGACAATTCTCAGTGCAGGTTAATGCTGCCTCTCAATCTTAATAATATAATAAATTGAGATCAATATGCCTTCTACCCCGCCTTTGACCAGGATCACTCCCAGCCTCTGCATTTCACGCGCTTGGATAAACAGCCAAAGCCTTTTCCCTGGGGTCGGAGAGTCCAGAACTAGAGGGCATAGATTTAGGTTGAGAATGGAAGGGTGTAAAAGAGACCTAAGGGGCTACTTTTTCACACAGAGGGTGGTGCATGTATGGAACGAGCTGCGAGAGGAAGTGGTGGAGACTGGTACAATTGTAACATTTCAAAGCCATTTGGAAAGGTATATGACTAGGAATGGTTTGCAGGGATATGGGCCGGGTGCTGGCAGGTGGTTCTAGATTGGGTTGGGATATCTGGTCGGCATGGACGTGTTGGACCAAAGAGTCTGTGTCCATGCTGTACATCTCTATACCTCTATGAATCTATGACAGGGCCTTTACCAATCATGTCACTGGTGCCACAGAATAGCTTTAGGTGCTCATTTCCAACCCCACTTCCGGTTTGGTATTCGTGGCTCCGCCACAAAGTTTGTCTGATTCCGGTTCTAGGAACTGGGGTTATGTCACTGACTGCAGCAGTGGGTACTTCCTTGTGTGGGCAAGTTGGTGAAGAAACTGTTATTAACACATTGTTATTGCAACAAACATTGCACCAATATCCGGCACTATCCCCTGAACCTTTTTTTTTCAAGAAATCTATCAAACTCAGTCTTCAACATGCAGTCCTCGATGGAACCACCACAGTGTCTGGGGATATTGAATTTAAAGATTCAGCTAATTCTGAATTCCCACATGTCTGCCATCGCTCGCCGAATATTCCTGTTGTGCATCTGTGACTCTTCCTCACATATCCTCTGTCACTGTAAATGTTGCTGTTTTTAAACACGTGTCTCTGCATGACTCAGTGATGGTTTGAATGTTAAAGTATTCTGCATTGTGGCCGCAGGAAGCTCGTTCCAATCCGAATCACAGCATTTTACTCCTTGTGATTAATGCTGAAGAAACACAGAAAGGATTTAGTTGATTTTACATGAAAGCATTCTCAGAGATTATGAATATTTTTCCATCAAACCCCCCTCTCTCTCTCACATCTCTGCGAGTCATATATTAGGATTCAGACTCACCCATTCTCGGTGATTCCCTCCCTCCCGCAATCAATTACCTCCTTTAAGTTCCCCCTCCCATTTCCCTTACAATTACTTTCACGTTGATCTCGTTCAGCCTGTGCTGCCGTGCTCACTGTTGCTGGGTGACCAATCCCAATTCTCACCATCGGGACCTTCAAACCAGTTGATTCATTTTGATACCGCGGTTGTGAGATCAATCCACATGTCGCAACTTTTACTGACATGGACCAGCGATTATTGAAACATCAGGCTCAGGAAAAGGGCACAGGACAGCATTGAGGAAAAGAAACTTTATTCAAAGAACACCAGTTTCTATCGACTTCCGTGTAATTTATTTCACTTATTCGTTCGGCTCTAGCGAGACTATTGTGTGTAATTATGCAATTCACATTATAGCAGGGATGTGATAGCACTGGAAGCGATGCAGGGGAGATTTGCCAGGATATTGTTTGGGCTGAAGAAGAGAGATTGGACAAACTGGAGTTGTTTTTCTCAGAGCGGAGGAGATTTTCTTTTTTTTTTGGGGGGGGGGCATGATGAAGATGTATAAAGTACTGAGGGATATGGATAGCATAGACTGAAATACATGTTTCACTTTTATGGAGATTTCGATCACTGGAGGCCATTGATTTAAGGTCAGAGTTGGAAAGATAAGAATGAATGCGTTGAAAAACGTTTTCAAACAGTGAGTGTTTGAAATCTAGAACACAGTGTATGCAAGACTTGGAGAGGCAGAAATCCACATAACTGTCCGAAGTATTCAGATGTGAATTTGTGATTCCAAGACATACAAGGCTATGAGTCAAGTGATTTTAAAAGGAGTTAGGATAGTTAAGCAATTGTTATTGAGCAATACAGATACTCTGTTCCAAGTACAGGTTAGTAATACCTGCCCTTCCATTCTCGACGGGACATGTCAAACGAAGAACTGTGCTGTCTGAATCAGCGAGGGGGAGTACTACTGCTCCCGTGGAGACAGATTGACAGTGACAGTGGCTAGCACAGCCTCCAGGGAACCGGGAGTCAGAATGGCAAGTAACTGTTATTAAATCTCAATGCTGCGTTCACTCCGAAACAACAGAAAATCCTTTTTTTAAAAACAAAGAGACTCACCTGATTTATGGATCATGCTTCTCCTGCGGTCTGGCTTTTTGGTCTTGTGTGTAATATCACTTCGGGTGGGTGATGTAATTGCGAGAAGTTACACTTGAGCTCTGGAGTTTTGCATACAGTTCCATTTTGGACTCAGAGGTATAATATTGATGATATCGAGGTCAGATCAAGGTGCAAAAGCTTAAAGACACAGAACAGCAGCTTCTTGTAGGCCGTTATTAGACGTTGAAATGGATTCTCTAACTTCAAAGGATGCTGATCCTGTTTATGTGGATTTTGCCGAATGCACGTCCTGTGCGGAGTAACCTGAAGCCTTGATCTGTCCAAAATGTTGTTTTTCTCATGCTGTGATCTGCATGCCCTTGGTTGCTATGATCTGCCTTTACCAATCGCAAGCAAAGGTTTTCACTGCTCTCAGGTTCATGTGACAATCAATCAATCAAATAAACTCAGTCAATCGAACCACATAGACATTTCCTTATTGTTTGGTGCCAGCACGGCGAAGGTGGGCTGCATGGCCTCACTTTGCATTGTGACATATTTTGTGATTCTGAGTGAAATCAAAACAGAATGTGAGAAGTTATTCACAGGTTATATTGACACAGCCAAAATACATCTGCGCCACAGAGTATCACACAATAATCGTGAAGAATTTTGGAAATCATCCTTTGAGGTGCATGCCACACGCCAGACAGTGTGATTCTGCTATGGTCAGCGCTAACAGAGCGGCCCAGCGGGAGTGTATTGGGCTCATAACCAGGAAATTAGTGGATTTAAAACATCCTCTGCTCGTTAAATAATCCACGTTTCAGTGTGTGAACTACCCCCGCCAGTGTTTCTCTTTAACAGAGGTCCATTCTAGGTACTGCATGTTGTTTTAATTCTCACTTCCTTTCTCTCAATGTATCTGAAATGAATATCACTACTGATACACCCGCCAAATTTACACAGGTGAGGAAACACACTTGTGAATGTCTGGAAACTCTTTTCCTGTTCTCTGTCGGTCTGTTCTGATCTGATTCGAAGATCATTTGTCAGAGCTGGGAATAAACTGGTGATGGTGAGATATATCAATTGTAGAGTGTTCTATGTGCATGACGCCTTGCAGTTATTCCCCACGCTGTTTCACACAGAAGTGTCCTCCCGTGAAATGAAAAACCGTGAGTGACAATTGGATCAACTTGTTGGAGACAGCGTTACGATACAGACATAGCTCCGCATTATTAGGACATATATCACCAGCTATGAATAACCACAGAGATATACAAGCGACAGAGATTTGCCATGAACTTGATGGGCTGATCAGCTTCTATCGGCACGTGAGTGACGCCACACGTTGATGCTGCCACTCTTCCTTTCTCAGGGACAGAGTGGCTGATGTTGAAACAATGTCTCATTGTTTATCCTATCTTCCGTGATAGACAGTCTGCAGCCCCGCAGCTCAGGGCCGTGGGGATGGCTCTCAGTGAGAGAGGGTTTCACACGGATTGCCTTCATCTGTGATAGTAGGGGCTCAGCTGTTAACTGCTGCCCGACTGCAGCAAAGAAGCCGATGTCACTGTTACAAAAGTCTTTCTGCAGGATTGCTGTGTGAAGATGGATTCTGAACAGAAAACAGACTGCACAAAGATGCCCTCACACAAAAAAATTACCTGAGGGAAGGGAATTCGCTGTACATTTCTGTCTTTCCCACCAGCTCAACATCTTTATCGCTGTCTCAGATACATGATATTTGGAGGAAGTCCCCAATCAAACTTGCTGATTCCCAGCACTTGATGGAACTGGCTGTGCCGATGAGAGTGAGCTTTAGCGTGTAACCGCGCTTGCCTCTCCTCACACTGCGTGCAGGTGGAGGGAAATAGCTGAATACTCTGCAGATGGAGACAACTTAGTCCAAGTGGAAGGGATAAACAGCACCGTCCCACGAAAAAGGAGACGGAATGAGAAGGCAATATTCTTGAAATACTTTGGTGCGTAGAAATCCGAGAGCACAATGGAATGTAGTTGGACCTGAGCGACACCTTGCTGGTTTGGTGCTGGAAATGTAAGAGCGTATCGGGCATGATCTTCGCTTAGCAGCTAGTGTTAATACTGGCATGTATGAATGTCTTGCTTCAAGTCGCCATCGAGCCTTGGTTGTTTGATTTCACTTTTGCCCGGTCGTCCGATCAACTATTTGATAAAAAAGATGTAAATCATTAGGTTTCACCCCTTGAAATACCGTTGAGCTTTGGGGTCAGAAGTGTGATTGTAGTGGGCATGGCACAGTACCACATATGGTGAAAGTGAAATAAGTGTTTCAGGATTCTCACCAACACAATCCCACTCTGAATAAATCCACCATCTGGATGTTCGCACAGTTCTGGGTGTGAAACTTTAGGAAGTGGGGACGTGAAATGATTGGAAACAGCGCTGAACATGTGGATGAGAATGGTGTGGTATATGAGGAATGTCAACAATAAAGGTCATTTAGAAAGTTGCCAAAGGTCTCCTTGGAGAGCAAAAGGCCGAAAGCTGGCCTTGTTCAACCTTTCCAAGACATGAGTGGGTTAGACAGAGGAAATAAGGAAGGGAGAATGCTCCCTACGCCTGAAAGGATCGAGAACGATTCGGCAGATATTTAAAGTCATTAGTAAAAGAAGAAAAATGTACATGAGGAGAAACGTTTTCACATAGGCAGTGGTTAGGGTCTGTAAACAACTGCCTGACATTGACAAAGACGCAGTTTCAATCGAGTTATTTAAAAACTATTTCGATGTTTATGTTGAAAGTAAAAGTGTGCAGAGTTGCAGTGAGAAGGCAAGAGAATGATACCAAAAGAAAAGCACATTTACCTCTGTGGAGAGCCAGCACACCTAAGGTGGTGTGTGACGCATTTGTGATTCTGAGTGGAATCACAGTTCGACTAACAGAATGTAGGGAGTTAGACCACGGTGATATTGGCAAAGCCGGGACACATCTACACAACAGAATCTGAGCCAGCACGTACATGTCACAGGGAGGATGGCGCTGTCTGAAAATCCTGCAGGGTGTCCTGCGGATCATACTCAGCACACTTCACTATTGTCGGGTCGCCAAGCAGTCTAAGATTCAGGTTCCGGTTTGGCAGGTGGTGTTGGTGCGAATCCCACCGTTGCAATTTCTGCAACAGCTGCAGCGTGTTAAAGTGCCGTGGTCAAAGACAAACAAAAAAGCAGGTCTGCTTCTTGGAGAGTTAACTGCAGCGTGGGAGTGTTCAGACTCTCTCAAAGGGGTCAGTGTCCGTGCTGTCATGACGTGTTCGCCTCCCACACGATAAATCATAGGCTCAAGCAGCTCTACTGCTGCTTTATGTTCCAGGCAAGTTCAGTTTAATGGAACCGAATGGAGACTGTTACTTTATAGAGGTAGAGGTTTATAAGATGAGGTTTGATAAGATGACTTGATAGAGGTTTATAAGATGATCAGAGGAATAGATAGAGTCGACAGTCAGAAACGTTTTCCCCGGGTACAACAGAGTGTTACAAGGGGACATAAATTTATGGTGAATGGTGGAAGGTATAGGGGAGATGTCAGGGGTGGGTTCTTTACCCAGAGAGTGGTGGGGGCATGGAATATGCTGCCTGTGGGAGTGGTAGAGTCAGAATCATTCGTGACCTTTAAGCGGCAATCGGATAGGTACATAGATGGGTGCTTAAGCTAGGACAAATGTTCTGCCGAAGGGCCTGTTCTGTGCTGTATTGTTCTATGTTCTATGTTCTATGTTCATGGCTGTTGTGAAACAAAGTCCTGCAGTGACTCGACTGGTCGTTATTTGATGTTCTGGCGAATGGGAAAATAATTGCGATGTCATATATTCTTAACTTTCTCTCATTTCCTTAATTTCTGTCCTGGAGATATTGGAAGGGAAATGTAATCTAATCGAGACTGTGATTGGTGGAATTCACTTTATATGGACCATTCTTATTTTGTTCTTTCTTTCTCTCCTTTCAGCATTGTCTGGGAAGTGGTGGTGCACTAAGGTTCGAATATGTTTGAAAGAGTAGTTTAGGATTTCCCTGCTGTTAGTTGTGAGATTAGTTTATGGCTCATGCCCTCGGACTGTCTCACATTTAGCATTCATGCTTCGCTGTGTCTGAAAATGCATTTGGTTTGCCAGTTTTGTTTGTGTTCGCGTTAAATGCTTTCTGTTTTGCGATTCGCTCAATACATTACGAGGTACCAGGGTTTCTGAGGTAACTTCCAGCTGCAAAAATCCTCAATTGAGGATCTGGGAATATTTCATTGAGTATAGTCAGTCGGGGCAAAAGTAAGGAAGTTTTTTGGGTCGACAGTGTTTCATAATACTACCTTTCCCGTGAGCAGTCGAACAGACTAAACTATTGCGCCACAGCGAGCGATGGCAAGCAAGGAAAATTAGGAATTGTTTGGGCACAAGAATTCTTTCGAGGGAATACGAAAGATGGGAAGGGGGATGAATAACATTTCTGAGACAGAAATTGAAATAGGAGTGGCCAAGAATGGATGTTCTGAGAGAAATGCGAAACAGGAAGGGGAGAGATTTGGCAAAACTGTTGGCAGGATAGGAGTTCTGAGGCTGAATGGAAATATAGGTTTGAGAGGGGATGGGAGTTCTGAGTGGGAATTGGATACATGGGAGTGGGATGAAATAGAAATTCTGAGAGGTAATTGGAAATGGGAGTGGTAGAGAATGGGAATTCTGAAGTGGAATTGGAAATAAAATGTGGGAAAGTATAAGATTCTGTGAAGGCATGGGAAATATGTCTGGGCTTGGTGGATGAGCAACGGGAATGCAGGTGTATAGATGGGGGAGACGGCTCTGGGTTGTCTGTTCTTCAGAGGGTTGATGTGGACTCAAAAGGTCAAAAGGCCTACTTCGATAATTTCCCAAATCTCTGATTATCAATCTCTGCCCCAGCTCCGTTCTTCCACTGCAGAAACCTCGTCAATGCCTTTCTTTCTTCGAAGCTTGACGATTGTATTATACTACCTGTCCTATTCCAGAAAGCCGGTTTGTGAAGGATAGAACCAATCATTGCACCACTTAAGTTAATGTACATGGTTATACATTGCAGGCAAGGGATTTCTATTCCTTTAATTACAGTCTTTGAGAATTTCAATTTTAATGGCTCCATTAATGGAAGAGCCTTCAGTTACTAAGACAGTGACCTCTTTAATTCCTTCCCTGAACTTTGCCTCTGTCTATGTCGCTTTCCTCCTTCTATACACTCAAACTGTATGAAATATTTCATATCTACACTTGGATCTCTATGAGGCTCAGTAATATGTTTTATTCTATTTCTGTGGAGCGACTTGGCTTGTTTTATCACATGAAAGATTTGTTGGAAATGCACATTTTTAAAGAGATAACAGGCGACTGCAAAATAAAATGGTCATAGTAAATTTCAAAAGTGATGACTATGCTTGAAAAATCGCAAATTTAAGATGTGCAGATATGATGGGTGTGTACATGCACTTCTTTAAAAATCACTATTTGAAAAGGTATCATCCATAAGATTTACTGGCACGGAATTAAGGCAGGGATAGAAAACTGGATTTAAACGGAAGGGTGGAAATTTGAAAAAGGACTTGTGGAAGTTCCAGAGTGGTTCACGTTAGTAGTGGTGTCTGGTAGGGTTTGCTTCTCAGAGCAATTTTCTTTTCGGTGTTAATTTAATAATTTTGTTATGTGTCAAGAATGTGGCATTGAAAATCAGAATATTGTAAAATAAAAAGTATGGTTAGTGTTTTGGACTGGTTAAGAAAGCTGTAAGGAGGTTTGTGAAGAAGCAGAAATTGTTTAAAGATGACAGGTAGAATTGTGTATACGGGTGCGTGTGTGACAATAGACAATAGGTGCAGGAGTCGGCCATTCTGCCCTTCGAGCCTGCACCACCATTCCATATGATCATGGCTGATCATCCTTAATCGGTATCCTGTCCCTGCCTTATCTCCCTAACCCTTGTTTCCACTCTCCTTGAGAGCTCTATCCATTTTTTTCTTCAATGAATCCAGAGACTGGGCCTCAAATGCCCTCTGGGGCAGAGCATACCACACTGGCACCAACTCTCTGAGTGAAGAGGTTTCTCCTCATCTCTGACCTAAATGGTCTATCCCGTATTTTTAAGCTGTGTCCTCTGATTAGGCACTGACCCATCAGCGGAAACATGTTTCCTTCCTCCAGAGTGTCCAATCCTTTAATAACCCTTTATGTGTGTGGTAGTTTATTTGTTCACATTTTAGATTAAAAGTACCAGCAGCAATTGTATTTGAGTGGGAGCAGTCCTGCTGCTTTGTAACAGCAAGTTCATAGGGCAATAAAAGCTTTACCTCATGAGCGAATCGAAATCAAGAACTTAGGAAGTGAGATTGTTCAACCAACCCCCATTCCCCTATAATTCTGGATGGCCTAATGGTGGTGTCACTCATCCACCTAACCACACATCTTTGGACTGTGGGAGGAAACTGGAGCACCCAGAGGAAACACACATGGGTACAGGAGAAATGTGTGAACTCCACATACAATTGCTAAAGAGAGGAACTGAACCCAAATACGTAGGGCTGTGAGGTAGCAGTGCTAACCACTGAGCCACCATGACACCCAAGGGGAAGTTTAAAATCAATCTCCTTTCTTATCCTTCCTTCTTCCTTTTTTCATAAACTTGGAAAATAATGTCAGACTGGAATTAAAGTTTGATTTCTTCTCTGGTTTTTCAGTCTCCTTCTTCAAATGTGCCTGAGTGTACATCAAAGCCTGATGGCCAGTTAATCAGCTCCAGAGTGTGTGCGCATGGCAGACCTAGTCTAAAATCCCACCAAGCATCTGCAGCTGATCTAATCAGCCTGTTTCTGCGACATAGTCAGGAAGGACATTTCAAACATGACCAAGATTCACAGACGTTTCCTCAAGTCATTTGGTGTGCTTCGAAATTCAAATATAATGTGCATTTATTTTTAAAATATAGCATGGCTGAGAGTATAGCACAACACTGAGGAATGGTGATTCTCGAGCCTTTTGTTTTGTGTGAAAGTGAGAATAGCACCTGATTTGGGCTTGCTGTAGGATTCAGTAAGGGTGTTTTGTTATAATTTACTTGTGGGATATGGGCACTGCTGGGTTGCTAGTATTTATTGCCCTTCCATAATTGTCCACAGACCAGTTAAGTATCAAAGAACCACATTGCTGTGGGTCTGGAGTCACATGAGAGCAGACCAGGTCAGGATGTCAGTTTCCTTCCCTGAAGAACATTAGTGAGTCAGATGTTTTTTTTCTCACAATCGAGAATGAATTCATGATTTTCATTAGACTCTGAATTCCAGATTTTTCATTTTATTGAATTCGTGGTGGGATGATGACATGAGTTCTGTCACAGAAGGTTTTCCCTCTAGTTTTGCTGAATACTGTGTTGCCACCATCAGGGACGCCGAAAGCCCAGAGTAAGTCAGCATACGTATGCTAGATTGTCTGTTAACATCTAGTTATGTCAGTTTCCTTTGGAATCTCTTGAGTTCAAACAGTAAGAGCTTAATACTGATGCAAGTTTGATTCATTGGTCTGTAACTTCGGTCATGTTGCATCTGTCTAAATTGGAGAAAGAATGGGACCACTTTTCAGAAACAAATGAGTGCAATGTAAGTATTCAACAAAGAAAAATCAACTCATACTATTTCTGACTCCCCAGCTGTATCCCTTTGCCACACCAACCTCCCATTTGCTATCCTCAGCTGTTACAAACCCTTTATATCTCAGCAGCACATTCCAAAATCGAGTGAACCCAGCATTTACTGACCACAAATCTGTTTCTGTAAAGGTACATGTATCATGCCTCATCATCCATAACGCTCACCAACAGACTTGATAATTCCATCCTATTTTGGTCAGGACTTTCTCCTTATACTCCATAAATGTAAGAACTTCCAAACGTCTGCTGCCTGTATTCTGGAAAGAGCTCTTGTTGTGAAAGCTATCAGTCTGGCCTTAATGACTTTTGCCTCCTAAACTTCTAACTTCTCCAATCTAATTGTCACATTTTTGAAAGTCTTTCATGATGAATCCCTGCCTTACTTTATGACTTTTAGTCTGACATCGTCCTCCAAACTCTTGTGGTTTTAAGTTCCCTGACTGGTGCACCTCTTCCAGAGTTAACCTAAATCCTGGCCATGTATAGTAGCCTCATTGCAGAATTCTTTTCCAAATCCCATTCCTCTCCTGTCCTTCAAATGCATATCTTTTGCAAGCTTTTAGTCTCTAGATTCTTATTTTGGCTTTTTTTCCTCAATATGTTTCTGACCGTAATTGCACCATGCTTATCGATGCTGACTGCCCAGATAGGTCTGTGTGATCGGCTGGTGTGTACGGTGATACTGCACGTCTAATTCGTAGATGTGTATGTCGACACCGTGGCTGCCAAGAGGTCAGTGTGTTCATTACGCAAGGGTTTTGTCAGTGGCATCGCAGTTTGATTAAAGTTGTTGAACAGGGTGTGAGAAGTGTGACCAAGTGTTATGCAGATTTGCATAAATCTCTTATCCACTAATGTAGTGTCAAAATTCAGTTTGTTTTTAATGAGACCTGTTAACATCCACTGGGTGGATCTTCTACAGAAACTAGGTCAGTCCAGAGTGATATTGATATCAGTATCCGTGCACTGAGGGACGAACTTAAAAAGCACGAGACTATTGTGGATAAGCTGAAGAAAAAACAGAAGAAACGTCAAAAGGAGCGATTGAAAGCACAGGAGGTCAGCCTCATCACACAACTAGAGGTGAGATTGAACCCACCACGACGCTGTAGATTTCAGCTGGGGATGTATGGAACATGCGATCTTGAAGAGATTGCAGTTCAGAAAATTTCACATGTTTCCATACTGCGTTCCAAAAACCAAATCAGCATCCATCTCCTTTAATTAAAAATTGTTGGAGTCTATGAAGTTTTCTTCTTGAATCTTAAGGAAAAGTGATCTAGCAGGTTTCCTTTTTCTGTTTTTTTCTCTCTACCACGAATAAGAGTTTATATATTCTGCCTAACGTTCATTCAAACCTAATTCCTCAAATTCCTTTACACAGCGTTTTGTCTTCCTGCTTTCAAGAGCTTCCTTTTTCCAATGGGTTCTTGTATATTCTGATCTTATACTTCCTTCTTCCTGACCAATGTCTCACTATTCTTTAAGAAAACAGCTTTGGGGCCTCTTTTTTGTTAAATGCTGCATATATGAATTGCTGTAATGTTGAATGCTGTGCGCAAGGGTTTGAGAGGAAAATCTGGAATAAATAAAATTGTTTTTGATGACATTCAACCTACTGTGTTTTTTGTTATCCCTGTTAATCTTTCTTAATTTTGTGGTTAACAGATTTTACAGGTAGCTAAAATTAGATTTATTCATTCAGAAACGTATTTGTGGTTTGTCTTGTGCAGTTAGCAAAGTAGTGTCATGCGTACTTCTTTACATCCCAAAGTTTAATGTCATTTTCTCACCATGTTGCTTTCAGTCGTATGATGGGTTAATTAAGGCGGCCCAAGCTGAACTCAGTAAAGATCTTGATGTTGCCAGCTCAAGTCAAACCAAAGCACAGATTAACACTCTGTACTCTACTGCCTAATTCCTCAAATTCTTTTACACAGCGTCTTGTCTTCCTGCTTTCTGAGAAGCCAAAGATTAAACCGCTCTCTCTCTTTGCAGAGATACCTTCAGTAATGGATGTTAATTGTATAACCTTATGAAGGGATGCCTCTTGTATTTCTCTTTTATCCCCTAGTGGAACCTTTTTTTCCCAAATTAGTGGATGACTAAATTATTCTTTACTTAAGGAGACCAGCACATTTACAGAGACTTTACAGCAGAGAACGTGCCTTTTGGCCCAACAGGCAAGTGCAGATATTTAGTCTCAATCGGAGTATACTCCCATTTTGTCTCATCCCATCAGTGTATCCTTCTGTATGTTTCTCCCTGAGGTACTTATACAATTTCCCTTTGAACATATTCATGATATTAAACTTAAGCATTCCTGGTACGAGATGTCATGTGGTTCCATGTTGTCATCTTTGTCAGGGGAGAATGTTTTGTTTTGAATTTCTGATTTGAGTCATTAATGTTAACTTCCTGTTCAGGTCAGCCTCACAAGTGAAAATATTTCTCCCTGCATGCAGTTTAAGCACCTTCATTTTTAAATTTCTCAATGAAATCTGATTTTAACTGTACTACTTGTAAAGTTAATGGTAGGGCCCTCGGGGGTTTTGCTGAAAAATAGAAAGATATCTCGGGATGCAGGTATATAGTCCCTTGAAAGTGGAGTTTCAAGCAGAAATAGTGGTGAAGAAGTTATTTGGCATGCTTGCTTTCATTGGTCGGAACATTGACTGTCGGTGTTGAGGCAAGTAGACAAGTCCCCTGGGCTGAATGGGATTTATCCAAGGATTCTCTGGGAAGCTAGGGAGGAGATAGCAGAGCCTTTGGCTTTGATATTTGAGTCGTCACTATCTACAGGTTTGGTAACCAGCGCACTGGAGGATTTCAAATGTTGTGCCCTTGATCAAGAAGGATAGTAGAGATGACCCAGTTAATTCTGGACCAATGAGCCTTACTTCTATTGCACGACATGTTTTGGAAAGGATTATTAGAGATTAGATTTATAATCATCTCGCAAATACCACTTTGATATCACATATTCAACATGGTTTCATCAAGGGCAGGTCGTATTTCACAAACTTCACTGATTTTTTGAGAATGCGACCAAGCATGTCTATGAAGGTTGGGCAGTTGACGTGGTATACATAGACCTCAGTAAAGCCTTTGATAAGGTTCCACATGGTAGGCTGTTGGTGAAAATGCAGAGAGATGGAATTGAGTGTGATTTAGGAGGTTGGATGAGAAACTGGCATTCTGAAGGAAGGCAGTGAGTGGTAGTTCATGGAAAATGTCCAGCCTGGAGTCCGGTTACGAGTGGTGTGCCACAAGGATCTGTTTGGCAACTACTGCAGTTTGTCATTTTTTGTAAATGACTTAGACGCAGGCTTAGGTGGATGGATTAGTAAATTTGCAGACGACTCTAAAGTTGGTGGTGTAATGGACAGTGTGGAGGAATTGCAGGGGGACTTGGATAAACTGCAGAATTCGGCTGAGAGGTGGCAAATGGAGTTCAATGCAGCTAAATGTGAGGTGATGCACTTTGGGAAGAATAACAGAAAAGCAGAGTACTGGGTCAATGGAAAGATTCTTGGTAATGTGGATTTGCAGAGGGATGTTGGAGTCCATGTACATAGATCCCTGAGAGTTGGCACCCAGGTGGATAATACTGTCAAGAAGGCATATGGTGTGTACAGTTTCATTCATAGATGGATTTAGTTCCGGAGCCGCAATATCATGCTGCAACTACACAAAACGCTGGTGCAGCCATACTTGGAATATTTTGTGCAGTTCTGGTGCCCATATTTTGGAAAGGATGTGGAAGCATTGGAAAAGGTGCAGAGGATATTTACAAGGATGTTGCCTGGTCTGGAGCGAAGGTCGTATGAGGAAAGTTTGAGAAACTTGAACCTGTTCTCATTAGCAAGAAGGGTAAGAGGGGATTTGATGGAGATATACAAGATGATCTGAGTCTTCGATAAGGTAGACAGTGAAAGCCTTTTTTCCGAGGATGATGACATCAGTGTGTACATGGGATCGTAACTACAAATTGAGGGGTGATAGATTTAAGACAGATGTCAGAGGCAGGTTCTTTCGTCAGAGAGTGGCTAGGGCGTGGAATTCACCAATGTAGTTAACTCAGCCACATTAGGTCGATTTAAACAGTTCTTTAGTTAAGCACATCGGTGATTTTGGGATAGTGTAGGGGGATGAGCTGAGAATAGTTCACAGGTCGGCGCAACATCAAGGACCGAAGGCCCTGTTCTGCGCTGTATTGTTCTGTGACTATAGTGCTACAAGAGATTTCTACTGTCTTAACCAGAGTGACAGATTTTGTATTGTGGGTTTACGAAATGTCACTGATCTCTACCAAATATGTACGAGGAGAAAGTGAGGACAGCAGATTCTAGAGATCAGAGCTTAAAAATGCGTTGCTGGAAAAGCGCAGCAGGTCAGGCAGCATCAAAAGAGCAGGAGAATCGACGTTTCGGGAATCAGCCCTTCTTCAGGAATCCTGAAGAAGGGCTTATGCCCGAAACGTCGATTCTCCTGCACCCTTGATGCTGCCTGACCTGCTGCGCTTTTCCCGCAATACATTTTTAATCAAACATGTACGAGGTAGAGCCAGGGCAATAATACGATGCTGCAACAGGAGCAGAACAGGTAATTCCATAAAAAACCTTCTCACATATTTTCACCTCCAAAATCGAGAGCCTTCCACAAAAGTACCTCTATATCCCACCACAACACTTTGCCCACAATCGTGGTATCTGGTTATGCACTAGGAGTGCAACCGTCTGTTCAGGAGCCCTGAAACACTTGGTAAAGACTAACATCACCTGACATTGAGAGCCCCACCACATTGCATGCATTTTCTATCGTTTTACCTCTGTTCCTGACTTCCCTTGTTTTTCCTAATGAGCCTGTTCAAAGTTGTTATTAGATACACCTGCACATGCTGTGAATTGAAGCCAGGCCTCTCGGTCCAAGATTCGGGGAATTTTCACCACATCACAAGGCATCGACTCGAACTTTCCTTGTCCCTTAGCCTGTGCGTCACGCCTGAATCAACTCTGCAATTAGGAGGAAGGAGCGGCACTGGAGGACCAAGCAGCGGCCGGTCCTCCAAACAGAGTGAGTGAGGAGCGGTGCCAACGCATTCTCGGGGAGTGAACGCTTCAGGATTGGTCAGAAAGCAAATTGTTTTGCAGGATTGATCATTCTCACTACATAGTGGAGCATAAATCAATGTGAGATTTTAAGTAATAGTTGAGATGTAAATCTGATAACGTATATGTTTCCAATCGATTTTCACAACTCGAGTAAGAAATTTCTTTTCAAACTCTCAGAACGATTGGTAATTTACATACCTGGCCGTTATGGTTGAGCTGGGTTGAGCAGTCTGTTTACACTTTGGAAAAAAGAATTCAAGCATGGACTACTTTCTATACGGTGAGAAAATTCATAAAGCCAAAGTACAAAGGGATCTGGGAGTGCTAGTCGAGGATTCTCTAAAGGTAAACATGCAGGTTGAGTCCGTGATTAAGAAAGCGAATTAGATTAGATTACTTACAGTGTGGAAACAGGCCCTTCAGCCCAACAAGCCCACACCGCCCCGCCGAAGCGCAACCCACCCAATACCCCTACATTTACCCCTTACATAACACTACGGGCAATTTAGCATGGCGATTCACCTGACCTGCACATCTTTGGACTGTGGGAGGAAACTGGATCACCCGGAGGAAACCCACGCAGACACGGGAAGAACGTGCAAACTCCACACAGTCAGTCGCCTGAATTGAACCCGGGTCTCTGGCGCTGTGAGGCAGCAGTGCTAACCACTGTGCCACCGTGCCGCCCACATTTACCTCAAGAGGGTTGGAATATAAAAGCAGTGATGTGCTACTGAGACTTTATAAAGCTCTGGTTAGGCCCCATGTGGAGTACTGTGTCCAGTTTTGGGCTCCACTCCTCAGGAAGGACATACAGGCACTGGAGCGTGTCCAGCACAGATTCACACGGATGATCCCTGGAATGGTAGGTCTAACATATGAGGAACGGCTGAGGATCCTGGGATTGTATTCATTGGAGCTTAGGAGGTTAAGGGGAGATCCAATAGAAACTTACAAGATAATACATGGCTTGGAAAATGTGGACGCCAGGAAGATGTTTCCGTTCGGCAAGGAGACTAGGACCCGTGGGCACAGCCTTAGAATTAGAGGAGGTCAATACAGAACAGAAATGCAGAGACATTTCTTCAGCCAGAGAGTGGTCGGCCTGTGGAATTCATTGCCGTGGAGTGCAGTGGAGGTCGGGACACTAAATGTCTTCAAGGCAAAGATTGATAAATTCTTGATGTCACAAAGAATTAAGGGTTACGAGGAGAATGCCGGGAAGTGGAGTTGAAATGCCCATCAGCCATGATTAAATGGCGGAGTGGACTCGATGGGCCGAATGGACTTACTTCCACTCCTATGTCTTATGGTCTTATGGTAGACATCTCTATGTCTGTAACTCGAGAGGGCAATTGTTAATGTCTAAGACTTCACCCATGATTCTGTGCGGATATGAACATTCTCTATAAACTCACCGATAACCTGAGACGCATGTGCAGTTTGGTTTCTTTGGAGAGCATGCGCAGTGTCACATTGATCTGGACAGTGAGAGTGTGAGAGAGAGACATGAAGCTGCTTTCTCCTGCAGCGGCGGCAATCGGCTCCAGAGAGCGGCGCCCAGAGCCGGTGTGTGGGAGCCTCGCTGGGAGAAAGGAGCGGAGAGAATTCATAAATCCCGAAAAAAGGTTAAGAAGACCCTCTATTCCCGGGTAAGGAGGTTGTGGTCTCTGATCAGGGAAGCGGCCCAGGGTCACGGCCGCCATTTGTTTGAGGGAAGAGGGAGCGCGGGCCTCAGGACCGCCATCTTGAGAAGGTCAAGGTGCAGGAGGGCGGGGCTATCGGGGTCTGTAGAACAATCAGAGGAAAGGGAAGACCCATTTTTATTGATTAATTCCACGAACACAGCTTCACTGGGTGGTCCCGCAGGAATATGCTCTCTCAGTACTGCTGGGATTTTTCACCCAACCAGAACCAGCAACTCTCCTCCTCTCTCAGCTCCCCTTCTGTCCTCCCTGCAGCATCTGTCCCCTGGAACATAGAGCTGCCTGTCCTGTACCTCCCTCAGCTTTGTTCTGTAATACCTGTGATATCCCAGTCCCATATTAGATTACTTCACTAAAGACTTGAATGCACCTGATGGATTTTTCTTAACATCAGCAGTTGTTTAATACTCACTTACAGGTTTTTAATTACATCTTTTTTGAAGCATCTAACTCAACATTAAATCATTTGCAATCGTGGGATTTGAACCTGTGTCCAGAGAACATTCGCTGGGTTTCTGCATAAATTGCCTCACAATAGTACCACACGGCCATCACTTCGCCTGCCCACATGTTGCTCATCCCAGTGCAAAATGAATCAAAACGCCTTCTTCCTGCTCAATTATTTGATACTGACACCTTCCTGCACGCTGGTGATATCATTCAGTATCTCTCCATGTGGTATCCATCACAGTGTGGGTCTAATTGCTGCCTCTGTCAGGGCCTTTCGCTCTTGCAGCTACTTCAGATCCTGAGCCAACAGAATTCTCCACTCCAGAGAGACGAAGCTGCACAGGCCAGGGATGGAGCTTGGGATTTTCCAGATCTCTGTGTAGCCCTCACTGCATCAGTCTAATTTCCCATTCTGTCCATTCCTCTGTCTCCTGTACGTACTCAGGAAGTTCCTGACTCAATAGACTTCCCAACTGCTGAGTGTCTCATCCATCACCTCATTGAAGATGATTGGTCAGCCAGAAATACGAAGGGCAGGGAGATCTGGAGCCTTCAATAAATCGTACAGCGAGGTAAGATCATTCACAGTGTACAGAGCAGAAAGCAATGAAAGGGCTCCAAACAGTGGCTAATAAAACATGACACAGATACAGTGCTGGAGGGGGAACACATTACAGACACACACCAGACTCAATCACCATCCCTACTTGAAGTATTGTTGTACTCGGACAGCATCGGGAGTGTCACAGTTATCAATCCAGAACTGTGCTGCCTGAATGAACATCAGTACAACAGAGGGGAAAGCAGGCCTCCCACGTGAGGGTGGGAATGCTGCCTGGGAACTTTCTGCTCTGTGTTCCCTCTCCAACATTGTATCTATGCATGTCTCGTGGATCAGTGACTTTAATCATTCTAACGCCAAAAACAAATCCTGTATCTGTCATCTCCTCCCCTCTCACCAATCCCTTCACATATTCGAAGTCTGCTCCAGTGCAGGCTACCATCCATATCTCAAACTTGCTTCAGTCTTGACAGCATGTCTTGATAGTCTCTCCTCCAATAACTGGAGACGTAGGGTCTGTTTCTGTGCTGCATGAATCTGTGGCTGAATTGGTCCATGCTGCCCAACTTTCCTAAATGTGACAAGTCACGTTTCTCTGCATCTGGCCCATGGCCCTTCAAACCATCTCCTCTCCATATTCCTGCCCAAGTGTCTTTTCCATGTTGTCATTGTACTTGTTTTTACCATTTCCTCTGACAGTCCGTTCCATCTATGCACCATCTTCTGTGGAACATGTTGTTCCTCAGCTGGTTCTTTAAATCTTTGCTCTCTCACCACACACTTATACCATTTAGTTTTGGACTCACCTACCGTTGTCTGTTCACCTTACTTATGGCTCGCATGGTTTTACAAACCTGTTTAAGGTCACCCCGTAGCCTCCTCTGCCCAGGAGAATTATAGATGACAATGTTACAAATATCTCCAATTCATGTACTCAATGCTCTGACCTATTAAGTGTATCAAATGCTGCTTTCACCACGCTGTCCACTTGTGATGCCACCTCCAAGGAACAATGTCACTGCACCCCTTGGTCTCTCTCCTTTCGACCACACTGACTAGGGCCCGACCATTAACTGTGTTAGTCCTCCCTGGTTTGTCTTACCAAAAATCCGACACCTGAATTAAATTTCATCTTTCACTCCTTGATCTAGTGGCCCCGTTGATTATGACCCCCTCCGATAACTGTAATCCCTGCCCACTATCCAACTAATCCTGGTATCCACAAACATACTAACAGGGACTCCTATATTTTCACTCATATTGTTGATGTAAAAGATGCAAAACAGTGGTCCCAGTACCAGTCTTTATGGCACACCGCTGGTCAGAGGCTTCCACTCTGAACAACAACCCTCTACCAGCACCCTCTGCCTCCCAAGAATTATTTACCTGAACCCCGAGGTGTCTCTGTTTTACAACACTACCGAAGGTCCTGCCATTTATTAAATAGGATCTACCCTTGTTTGTTGTACCAATTTGCATTACCCCACATTTATTCAGATTGAACTCCATCCAAGGTTTTTCAGCCATTTCACCCACACCCTCAAGATCCCTTTGTAATCTTAGCAAACCTTCTTCCCTGTCCACTATTCCACCCTCCAGGCTTCATGGTGCACGTACATGGTGTCAATGGTAAAAATATCTTTGATCATCTTGCCGCAATCTCTTTCCCAGCTTCCCAAATGTCCTGAGATACTCTGGATCAGTCCTGGGGATTGATCTTCCTTTGAGTTTTACAGCCTGCAGCACCTCCACTTCTATAATGTGGACTCATTTCAAAACATAGAGTCATAGAGATGTACAGCATGGAAGCAGACCCTTCGTACCAACTCCTGCATGATGTTTCTAATCCCATTTGCCAGAATTCTGCCAAAATCCCTATAAACCCTTCCTGTTCATATACCCATCCAGATGCCTGTTAAATCTGTACCAGCATCTATTACTTCCTCTGGCAGCTTATTCCATACATGTGCCACCCTCTGTGGGAACCAACTGTCTCTTAGGTCCCTTTTAACAGTTTCACTCACAGTTTAAAGCTATGTCGTGTTGTTTGGACTCCCCAAGTCGGGAGAAAATGTCTTGACTATTTACCTATCGACGCCCATCATGTGTTTAAAAAACGTTATAAGATAACTCCTCAGCCTCCCATGTTCAAGTGAAAATCGCACCAGTTAATTAAGTATTTCCCTGTAGCTTAAACCCTTCACCCCTGGCAACATCCTTGCTCAATTTTTCTGAACCTTTTCAAGTTCCACAGCATCCTTCCGATGGCACTGAGACCAGAATTGCACACAGTATTCCAGAAGTGGTCAAGCCAAACACTGTTTAGTTCTCAGAGCTCCTCAGACTTAATCCACAGTAAGTTCCAAAGTGAAATATTTGTTTCAGATCTTTTGGTTTCACACACCGTTGGCTTAGTATATCATTATGGATACTGGTTTTGGCCCTCGCTATTCTTTTGCTCTTAACACATGTGTGAACTTTCTTTGGATTCTCCTTAACCTTATCTGTCAAAGCTATCTCACGACATGTTTTGCATTCCTGCTTTCTATCCAAAGTGTATTCGTGCAGCCCCTATGCTCCTCAGGGATTCCCTTGATCAAGCTGGCTCTCCCTGACATGTGCCCTCTTCTTCTTCACCAGAGCATGAACAGTCAGCCAGTGTTTCCTAATTCTGTCAGCATCGAGCCGCACACAAACGGGAACATGCATTTTATCTCCCATTTAAAATATTCCTACTTGCTAGACTTCCCTTTACCTGCAAATGGCTTCCACTTTTAAAAATCATCATGTCTAATACCATCAAGACTGGTCTTGCTCCATTTTCTAACTTTAACTTGTGGACCAGGCCTGTGATTTACCAAAGCTATTTCCAAACTAATTGTGGTGACTTCCCAAATTGCTCCCCCACTAACACCTCAGTCCTGCTCACTGATTTATTTACCAAGGGGCGGGCAGCTTTAGCCCCATTCTCCAGTTGGGCCGTTTACAAATTGACTGGGAGATTCTGGAATGCACTTAACAAATCCTTTCCATCCAAATGTTTTTTTTACGGTAGCAATCCCAGTCCAGGTTTGGAAAGGTTGAAATCCCTACGATTTCAACTCTCTTATTCTAACACATATCTCAGATCTCCTGACAGATTTGCTGCTCCATCTCCCACTGACTACCGCTATAGTATAATTGCAGTACAATCATAGCAAACTGATGAACTTTTTTTTCTCAGTTCCACTAGTATTGTTTAACTGGGTGATTCCGCGTGAATATTCTCTCTGAGCACTGCTGTGATGTTTCCCCCAATCAAACCCATCACCGCTGCTCTTCTCCTGCTTCCTGTTCAATACGTCCCATAGCATCTATTCCATGGAACAATGAGCTGTTGCCAGTCCATCTGTTGTGCAATTCTACAATACCTATTATATCCCATTCCCAGGACCCCACCCGTGCCCTGGGATCATCTGCCTTAACTGTTGAGGGCCCCACAGCCCTGCCAGACTAGTTTAAATCTTCTCGAGCAGCTCCAGCAACTCACCCCATCAGCAAAAGTGTCACCCTTCCGCTCCCAGTTCAGGTGCCTTCCCCACCCAGTCTATCTGTGCTGACACCTTCAGGGATCAATGGACTTGGACACTAAGACCCCTGTGTTCCTCAATACTCCACAAGGACTTCTGTTCATTCTGTCTATCCTTCGCTTATCTTACCTTCCACAGGATGTGACCTCACACTGATCATAAGTAAACCACATCTGAGGTTACCCTGCTCAGTTTATCATCTGATCGATTTAGACAGGAGCCTGAGACCAACCTCCTGACTGTGAACAACATCCTCACCATTTATGTCATCTGCATTTTTAGATTAGATTACTTACAGTGTGGAAACAGGCTCTTCGGAAACGTGCAAACTCCACACAGTCAGTCGCCTGAGGCGGGAATTGAACACGGGTCTCTGGCGCTGTGAGGCAGCAGTGCTAACCACTGTGCCACCGTGCAAACCTACTAATGGTACCTTCTGCTTTCACATCCAAGTCATTAATGTACATAATAACCAGCAATGGCTCCTGCACAGTTCCCCATGGTACACCGGCTGGTGAAAGGCTTCCAAATACAAAAACAGGCCTCCACCAGTTGCGGATCCAATTTGCCAACTTGCGTTGGATTCCATAGTCTCTTCCCTTTTGGACCAGCCTTCCATGTGGGACATTGTCCAAGACCTTACTGACCTCCATGTAACCCATATCATCGGCACTGCTCTCCTCAATATTTTGAGAGGCCATTTCAAAAAATTCAACTGAATTTCTGAGGCGGCATCTTCCTCGACCAAATCCGAGATGATGCAGCCAAGTTGATCCCTGCCTTTCCAAGTGTTGATTCATCCTATCCTTCAGAATTGTTCCCAATAATGTCCCTCCCACTGATGTCAGATTATCTGTTCCGTAATTACCTGGCCTATCCCTGCTTCCCTTCTTGAACAACTGAACCAAACGAACCATCCTCCAGTCATTCTGCACTTCACCTGTGGCCCGCAAAGTATTAGATATATCCTCCAGGGCCCCAGCAATCTCCTCCCTTACCTCCCACAGTAGCATGGGTTGCATTTCATTGAGCACTGGGGATTCCTCCGCCTTTATGCCTGTTAAAACTTTTAATGCCTCCTCCTGATTGATCTTAACGTGTTCCAAAACCTCACCATCCAAACTGAAATCCCCAGCTACAATGCCTTTCTCCTGTGTGAATACAGATGGGAAGTATTCGTTGAAGACCTCACCTACTTCCTCTGGATCCATGCACAGATTGTCCCTTTGGTGTCTAACAGGCCTCACTCTTTCACTCTGACTCTGACCTTGTGACTTTTCCATAGCACTGTCTGCCAAGGATATTTCATTACCATTGTTTGACCCTCTTTTCTAAGGACCCCCTTGTCCTCTCCGTACTTGTAAAGGGCTTCACCTGTGCTTATTGCACTGTATTTCATTATCAAACTCACAATATCACTTGATCAGTATTTGCTGAACTTGCTGCCTTTGCCATTTACTCTTCAAGGAACACACTGGCCATGGATCCTCATTGCATCACTTTAAAATTCTCCAACTTTGCAAGTTTAGCCCCAACTGCTGGCATTTCCTCCCAGTCTCTGTTTGTCAGATCCTGTCGAATGATAGCAGTAATAACAGGAGACTCCGTTGTGAAGGGGACAGACAGAAGAATGTGTGGCTGCAGAACCAGGATGGTGTGCTGCCTCCCGGGTAACAGTGTTAAGGATGTCTCTGAGCGGTTACAGAACATTCTGAAGGTAGAGAGTGAACAGCCAGGGGTCATTGTGCACATCGGTCTACATGAGAGAGGTAGACAAAGAGAATGGGCTCCTGTGAAATGAGTATCACGCGTTAGGTAAGAAGGTAAAAAGCTGACTTCAAGGATAGTGGTCTTCAGATTACTCCCAGTGCAACTCACCAGTGGATATAGAAATAGAAAGATAGTTCGGATCGATGTGTGGCTGAGGAGCTGCTGCAGGGGCAAGGGTTTTCAGTTCTTGGATCATTGGGAGCTCTTCTGGGTTAGAGGTGACCTGGACAAGGGGACGGGATAGACTTGAACCAGAGGGTCACCAGTATCACTGCGGGGAGATTTGGTAGTGTTACTCTGAAATGTATAAACTAGTTAGGCAGGAGTTTGGGACTCTTAATAAGAAAGGGACCATTGAAAAGTCAGGGGAAAATACATTAGCTGTCAAGAGCAAGTTTCCTATTCAGGATATCCAGGGGCACAGTTAAGGGAGAGAAAAGACACTTTGTTTAAAGGGCATACATTTCAACACACGAGGCCTGACTGTTAAGGCAGATGAGCTCAGAGCATGGATTAGCTCTGGGGATTGGGATATTATAGCCATAATAGAAACATGGCTGAGAGAAGGGCAGGACTGGCAACTCAATGTCCCAGGATACAGAAGCTACAGGCGTGACAGAGGGACAACCAAGTGAGGAAGTTGAGTTGTCCTTTTGATAAGGGAGGACGTCAAAACAGTGCTTAGAGAGGAAACTCTTTAGGGGTCATCAAATGAGGACATATGGTGAGAAGTTAGAAACAAAGAGGGGATGGTCAGTCTACTAGGATGGTGTTCTAGACCCTCAAATAGCCAGCGAGTACTAGAGGAGCAGATGTATAAAGAGATTGCAGGTACCTATAGAAATAATAGAATAGTGCTGTTTGGAGATTTTAACTTCCATTGTATTGTCTGGGACACTCAGAGTGTAAAAGGCCCGTATCGGGTGGAATTTGTTCAATGTGTCCAAGAAAGTTTCCGAGATCAACATATAGAGGGTCCCACTCTACTCAGGGGGGAGCAACCCTAAACCTTCCCTCAGAAACCGAAGTCGGGCAAGTGATTGAATTGTCAGTTGAAGAGTACTTTGGGTCCAGTGACCACAACTGTCTTCGTATTAACATAGTTATGGAAAAACATCAGACAGCTCCACAGATTAATGTCTTAAACTGGAGCAGGGGCAGGTTTGGGGCCATTAGGCAGGATCGAGCAGGGGTCGATTGAGTGAATTAAAAATCACACAACACCGGGTTATAGTCCAACATGTTTATTTCAAAACACTAGCTTTCAAAGCGCAGGTGATCATCCCAAAAGATAAAATTAGCACTAAATTTGTTTGATATTACATTCCATGACACTACTACACTGTTGCCATAAATTCTATGTCTTATGATTGGGCTCCACAACCACCTGATGAGGAAGCTGCGCTCTAAAACCTAGTACCTCCAAATAAACCTATTGGACTGGAAGCTGGTGATGTGTAATTCCTAACTTTCCCCACCCCCGTCCAACACAGGCTCCTCCACATCATGCTCCCATCAACTGGGTGAGTCTGTTTGAAAGAAAAGGAATGGCTGACAAATGGGAGGCTTTTGAAAGTGTGTTGTCAAGAATCCAGGGTCAGTGTGTCCCTGCTAGAGTTAAGGGAAAAGCTGGCAGGTTTAGTGATCCTTGGCTCATGAGGGATATTGAGGCTCTGTTCAAGAAAAAAGAAAACAGCATACATTTTCTTCAATGTTTCTGTATCAACGTAACCTCTTCCAGTCCTAAAGACACGATCATTTGCTGGAGACTTGACAATCCTTTCAGGACCCTGCAGCACTCCCGATCTGCGAACACAATGAAAGCCTGTGACTCGCCCAATCCAGTTCCGACAAGATTCACTATCTGTGTGACATCCTCCTGTCGCCAGCATCCACCCTATCAATGTAAGCTCCCCCTGTATCGCCATGCATTTACTCATCTCCATAACCTTCTCCAGCTCTTACACCCCTATCGTGTTAATGTCCACTACAAACCTTCTCACTTTGACCAAACTGGAGGAGGTTACTTATGCTTCCTTATCTGTGAAACTGTCTCCAACCAAAATTGCTGTCCTTCTGGAAAATCCGTCAGATTCCACACCCTCCAACTCTAAATAATCTGCCGAAGTAAACCTTCCTATATATATGAACATCTTCAGTCACGACTACCCTCCATATCTTTGTTTGGTCCTCCAGTCTATACAACCCACTTTTTCTCTGTCATCTGTTCCATTCACCGCACTCTGAGGAAAAAAGCTTCTTGCTATCCACCCAGTCTGTACATTCCATGATTATGTAGACCTCAATCAGGTCCCCAGTCAACCTTTGTCTTTCGAATGAAAATAATCCGAATCTATTCAAACTTCCTAAATAACGAGCCCCCTCCATACCAGACAAAATCCTGGTGAACCTCCTCTGCACCCTTTCCAAAGCATCCACATCCTTTTGGTAATGTGGTGAGCAGAACTGCATGTAATATTCCAAATGTGGTCAAAACAAAGTCCAATAAAACTGTAACATGACCTGCAAACTCTTTTACTCAATATCCCATCCAATGAAGGAAATCATGCCGTATGCTGCGTTAACCACTTTACTGGCCTGACTTGTCACCTTCAAGGAACAATGGACCTGAATACTCAGATCTCTCTGTACGTCAGATTTCCCCAGGATTTTTCTATTTAGTTTGGTCTTGAATTGGATCTTCTGAAATGCATCACCTTGCGTTTGCCTGGATTGGACTCCCCATCTGCCATTTCTCTGCCCATCTCTCCCCTGCTGTACACTCTGACAGTCCCCTTCACTATCTGCTACTCCACCAATCTTAGTGTCATCTGCAAACTTGCTAATCAGACAAACTATACCTTCCTCCAAATTATTTACGTATATCACAAACAACAGTGTACCAGCACGGATCCTTGTGGAACTGCACTGGGCATAGTTCTCCATTTTGAGAAATTCGTTTCACTATAATCCATGTGCATGTCCAAAATTTAAGTAAATGTCCCTAATGTAACTATCTCTACCACCAATGCTGGCAGTGCATTCCACACACCCACCACTCTCTGCGTAATGTACCTACCTCTGACATCTCCCATAAACCTACCTCCAATTACCTCAAACGTATGCCCCATCATAATAGCCATTTTCACAATGGGAAATTTCTCGGGCCACCCACTCTCTGTATGCATCGCATCATCTCATACACCTCAATCAATTCAGCTCTAATCCTTTTCATTCTAATGGGAGAAGGCCTGGCTTCCCCAACATTTCTTCATTAGACTTACCTTCCAATCCAGAAAACATCCCGATAAATCTCTTCTGCGCCCTCTCCAAAGTTTCCACATCTTTTCTATAATGAGGCGACCAGAACATAACACAATATTCCAAGAGTGGACTAACTAGGGCTATATGGAGCTGCAGCCTCACATCACAGGTCTTAAAGTCAATCCCCTTGCTAATGAATGCTAAGACATCACGCGCCTTCTTTAACACCCTTTCAACACGGCTGGCATATGTGAAGGGTCTATGGACGTGGACCCCAAGATTTTTCTGTTACTCCACACCACCAAGAATCTTGCCTTTTACCCAGTAGAGGTTCTCAGCAGAGACCTTCATTCTTAAACCCTCCCTGTTTTGGTACCTTCTTCCAGTCCCCACAAAAGCCATAAACTGTGAAACGTCTTCCAGTCCCTAAAATCCTCCTTACCTCTGTAACCTCCTTTATTAGCGTGACCAGTCAAAATTATCGAAGCCAATTTTAGCCACTTCAATATGACTAATAACTGCAAAATCCTCCAATCCTGATATTCCTCCCTAACGCTGTAACCCCCACCGTCCTCCAGTACATTTCTAGGGAATATTGCAGAGGAAGGAAGAGTTTTAGAATCCGGCTCATGTTACGAGCTAGGAAGGGCTGCAGAACCTGGAGGGTGGTCCAAATATAGGAGGGGATAGGGATACTGCAGGAGGTTAGAGGGAGCGAGATTCATAGAACCTGGAGGATGGGACCAGGAATGGGTTGTGGAACCTGAAGGATATTTTAGTCTGAATGACAGATTTATTTTTGATTAGCATGTTGGGCCGATCTTGATGACCCAATTTTTGGAGATGTTTACCAGAATGTCTGTGCACAGCTTCAGATTGTCAGGCTGGGAGATATGAGTTCAGATGTGAATCTATTTGCCCATTCTGTCTGTGTGCCTGATACTGACCTGGTGCTGCTCTGGGAGAAAGCACTCTCCGTGCATCTGGTAGCCTCCAGATCTACATGGCCGACCAGAGCTCACCTCATCAAAGCCTTCATTTAGAATGTGCTTTATTTTTTCATTATTTTCAAGTGGCAGTTTCGTGAGATGCAGGAATTAGGGTTTGGAAAAATGAAACCTTTATCATTGGAAGATGGGAAGCCTTCAAAAATGAGATTACGGCTTTCCAGAGACAGTATAAGGTATTCCTATTAGGATGGAAGGAAATGCTGGGGGTGTAGGGTATGCTGGATGAGTAGAGAGTTAAGCTTTTGGTTAAGAAAAAGAAGGAAAAATTTGTCAGGTGAATCCTGACACGAGAAATCAAGTGAATCCTCAGACTATAAAGGCAGGAGGAGTGTACTTAAGAGGGTAATCAGGAGAGTAAATAGGAGACACGAGATAGCTCTGACAAATAGGGTAAAGGAGAATCCAAAGGGTTTTTCTAAATACATAAAAGCCAAGAGGGTAAGGAGGGAGAAAATAGGGCCCCTCAAAGATCAGCAAGGCAGCCTTTGTGTGCAGCTGCAGGAAATGGGGGCGATACTAAACAAGTGTTTTGCATCAGTGTCTACTGTGGCGAAGGAAATGGAAGAGAAAGAATGTGGGGAAATAGATGGTGACAACTTGAAAAGCGTCCATATTAAAGAGGAGGAGGTGCTGGATGTCTTGAAACACATAATAGTGGATAAATCCCCAGGAACTGATCATGTGTACCTTGGAACTTTGTGGGAAGCTAGGGAAATGATCAATATGCGCCATGCTGAGAAATTTGTATAATCGATCATCACAGGTGATGCATTTGAAATTTTGAGGTTCTGTAACGTGGTGCCACTATTTAAGAAAGGTGGTCAAGGAAAGCTAGGGAACTATAGACCATTGAGCCTGACATCAGTAGTTGGTAAAGTGTTGGAGGGAATCCTGCGAGATAGGACTTACATGTATTTGGAATGGCAAGGAGTGACTAGGGATAGTCAGCATGGCTTTGAGTGTGGGAAAACATGTCTCAAGAAATTGATTGCGTTTTTTGAAGAAGTAACAAAATGGATTGATGAGGGCCAATCATTGGATATGATCTATATAGACTTCAGCGAGGCGTTCGAAAACATTCCTCCTGGAAGATCGGTTAGCAAGGTTAGATCTCATGGAATACAGGGAGAACTAGCCGCTTGGATAGAGAACTCGCTCGAAGGTAGAAGACAGAGGGTGGTGGCGGACAGTTGCTTTTCACACTGGAGGCCGATGGTGTGCCACAAAGATCGGTGCTGGGTCCACTACTTTTGGTCATTATATAAAAGATTTGGACTTGAACGTAGGAGGTACAGTTAATAAGTTTGCAGATTGCACAAAACATTGAGATATAGTGAACAGTGAAGAAGGTTGCCTCAGATTACAACGGCATCTTGATCAGATGGGCAAATGGGCTGAGGAATGACAGATGGAGTTTAATTCAGATAAATGTGAGGTGCTGCATTTTGGGAAAGCACATCTGAGCAGGGCTTATACACTTAATGGTAAGGTCCTAGGGAGTGTTGCTGAACAAAGAGACCTTGGAGTTCATACCTCATACTAGAGTCGCAGGTAAGCGGATAGTGAAGAAGGTGCTTGGTATGTTTTCCTTTATTGGTCAGACCATTGAGTGCAGGAGTTTTGAGGTCATGTTGCAGCTGTGCAGGACACTGGTTCGACAACTTTTGGAATATTGTGTGCAATTCTGGTCTTTTTACTACTGAAAAGATATTGTGAAACTTGAAAGTGTTCAGAAAACCTTTACAAGGATGTTACCATGGTTAGATGATTTGAGCTATCGGGAGAGGCTGAAACGACTGGGACTGTTTTAGTTGGAGCGTCGGAGGCTGAGGGGTGACATTCTTGAGGTTTGTAAAACCATGAGGGGCATGGATAGGATAAACAAACAATGTCTTTTCCCTGGGGTGATGCAGACCAGAGCCAGAGGGCATAGGTTTAGGGTGAGAGATGATAGATTTAAAAGGGACCGAAGGGGCAACATTTTCACGCAGAATGTGGCATATGTATGGAATGTATTGCCAGAGGAAGTGGTGGAGCCTGGTATCATTGCAGCATTCAGAAGGTATCTGGATTGGTATGTGAATAAAAAGGGTTTAGTGGGATATGGGTCAAGTGCTGGCAGATGGGATGATGTGTTATTCAAAGAAACACTGATTAAAACATTCAAGAAGGATCTCGGATAATATGATTCTTGCCAATGTGTCTGTCCCAGATTATACAAAGATTGAAGTCCCCCAAAATTATCACACTACCTTTGTTACAAAGTGCAATGAATTCCTGTTAAATGCAGGGATGAGCAATGAAATAATGCTAGGCAGTTTAAAAGTTGTCCTCTTGCTTTTGTTTTTGACACGTAGCACACAGAATTTGCATTCAGGCTGATTCAGCTGCATAATCTGTGGTCAAATGCTTTCTCTGTAATGCCTTTGTTATTCATTAGTGTCAGGGTTCCCATCTTGCTTTTCCATTCTCCCTGAGATCCTGTAAGTTTGTTTACTGTTGAACATTTATGTTCCACCCTTTGTTCAACCATGTAATCTCATTTTTCACTGTATCACAAGTCACCATAATGCAGATACTTTGTCCATTCCAAAAATAAACAACATTATAATTTATATTTTCCCACAATGTCCTGTCACAATCCTATTCGCTGATGTACAGTTTTAGTTCAACTCTGTCCTGTCCTGTTCCTTTCTGCTTGTCTTCAGTCTCATCCCCATGCGGTTCCATGCCTTCACGTTTTCTCTTTGGATTTGGAAATCTGGTTTCACCTGAACACTGTCCCTGCACCCTCTCTGTCAGTTTAAAACCCTATCCATAAACGTACCGACTTGATTGGCCAGGACACTGCTCCCAGCATGGTTGGTTTCAATGCATTCATGGGATGTTGCTCTCTCTGGCTGGCCAACATCTCATGCCCACCCTGACCAGTCTTCGAGCTGAGTGGCTTGTCAGACCATTTCAGAGGGCATTTGAGTGCCAAACTCATTGCTCTGAGTCTGGATTCATATGTAGGCCAGATCGGCAACCAATAACAGATTTCCTGACTTCAATGGTGTTCATTAATAAGATGGGTATCCCTGCTACCGGCATTAAATTCTGGATGAACAGTCGAATGCGAATAAAGCGAGACCATTGCCTGGCCCACTGATAGCTCCCACATCCCTTAGTACTGATCCCAGTGCACTTCCTTCGTGACTGTGGTTTGATCATAATGCCTTTCTGCACTCTGGTGATATCAATCAGTATCTCTCTGTGGTGAAAGGGTTAAAATTGTGTCCCAATACATGTGTGAATCTAACCGAAAATGGAAGGTGTCGCTTAGTCCCGTGTGAATCTTGTTATACACCTTCCCGTGTGAATCTTCTTATCTGTATGTAACCAGAATGGAATGTGTTTTTTAGCCTTGCTCTGCTGTTCACATGAATGTTTATATCTGGAAAAGGGTATATCAGCTGGAGAAGTCTCCAGTTCGGTAGAGTCTGCTCCGGGGTTACGTTTAACCGCCGAGCGTGGGTTGTTGGCAACCGCTCTACGAGAACTGACGGCTCCCAGTTTTGGTAACATGTAGAGTGAGTATAAGCCAGACCCGTTGTAAGTACGAGACTGGTTGTGGGGACACTGCGGGGAATAAAACTATATTCTAGCAGACTCGCCTCTTGGCTGTTTGTTCTGTGTCAGACTACTTTCCTGCGAGCCTGGTCCTTGACCTTGAGAATTTTTTAAAACATTTTGGCGTAGCCGGCAGGATCAATCGCAATTGAGGAAAGATTTTGATACAGAACAATGTTTTGGAAAAAGGCTAAGAAACCAGAGGAACAAACTGTGGAGGTCCTGACCGTCCCGGGATGGCATGGGCCGTGGCATGGCGTGGCAGTTTGTTTGAGAAATGGTGGGGGGCGACCGGAGGACTGGGAGGCCGAGGGCGTAGGAACCCCAGGGTCGCTGCTGTCCACCCTTGAGAGGATCCCAGTCCTGCCGAAGAACCCATTGCCTGGGGTACAGCGGAGGATGTGGGCCTGTGCGGCGGCTTGTAGACAACAGTCAGACAAGCGCCAAAAAGCTGAAGCAGAATTAGCCCTCCTGAAACATGAGCAGGGACTCAGTTCGGGAGATGCCTCTATGTTGAGGCAGGAAATTATGAAGTTAAAAGCTGAATTGACAGCATTAACTGAACTAGCAGGACGAACTATTATGTATTTGTCTGCTAAGAAACGGAAAGAGAAAAGGAAGGTCCCTCGAACCCCGGACCCGGTACAAGTACGGGCGTTTGTAGCCCAGTTAAATAACGGGGATCGGTGGGATATCGATCATTGGGATGGGAACATTTGGGGAGATTTAGATGATCAGTACGAAGAGGACCCACCCGTACTCCAAGCTAAACCAGTGGTTAGGAGAAAGCAGGTTCAGAGACGTCTCCCAGTGCAACGGGAGGTAATGTTAGATGAGAAAGGAAACCCTATACGGAATGAACAAGGGGAGGCAATTATGCATGAATTACCGCGGGATCAGCCTCCCGCAGAATTCTCTGAATTAACGGAAGACTTCACTACCGATGAGGTGCTGTTTATCACCCAGAAAACCCGACGTAATCCTGGGGAGCCGTTAGAGCTATGGCTAATTCGGCTCCTCGAGGAAGGGGGGCAACAAGTGCAGGTAGACTATCAGGATGCTCCCAAGTTTGGTGGATTAGCAAAGGATGCTGCCATAGACCTGGGGTACCGCAACCAAGCCAAGGATATGGTAATAGATCGCAGTATGGGGACCCTATTTGGGATGTATGCCAGGGCAGTGGCCGAACAGTATCCCTTCCCGTCCGATTGGCCCCCCTTGGAAGGAACTTGGACAACGATTAAGGAAGGGGTTCAGAGGCTAACCCGTTTGTGTGTGCGGGATGCCCTGTTGCTGGGAGTGCTGGACGAGGTAGATAACACAAATGTTAGTAGACAGACTAGAGACCATCTAGTGAAGACTGCCCCCCCCCATTATAAACCACTGTTATTAACCATAATGTTGAGTGGACGGGGAGAAACCCTAGGAGACGCCCGTAGTATGATGAGGGAGATGGGTGGTTTGGGGGATTGGGGACCCACAACCCGTGCTTCTCAGGGGGGCACGGAGGGGCGTCGCCCTGAGGCTCGAGCAGGGGGAAAAGTAAACCCTAATCAAGGAAGTAACCAAGGCCCCTCACGGCGTGCTTTGTGGCAAGCTTTGATACGGGCGCAGGTCCCAGCATCGGAGATTGATGGCCTACCTACACCGGATTTAAAGACTTATGCAGACGAAAGGGACTGAAGGTGTCCCGGGTAGAGACGGAGTCCCGACCCACTATGGAAGACCTAGTGGAATTACTAACACAAAAATGTCAGACACGGGGTCCGGTTGTTAATGAGCCTCGAAGGGGTAGAACTTCCACTTCCCAGCGGTGGGAATCCTCGGAGGACGAGGAGGAGGAGGAGGTACGGACTCCCCTCCGAGAGTGTTATAAAGTGGATAGGCATGGCCGGAAACCTAGTAAGAAAGGCAAGAACAAAGAAGGGCGAGGCAAACGTCTTTACCCAGTGCTGTCTGGGGAAGATGAATGGGAGGAACAATAGGAATCGGGCCAAGCCCCAAGGGTTTGCCCACGAACGAGCCAATGGTCAGCAGACGACATTCGACCTCATGTATCATTGACTATCTATTGGCGCAAATCCGTCCAAACCGTTATGGCTCTAGTGGACACAGGGGCGGAGGCCACCTTAATCTATGGGACGCCCCATAAGTTTAAAGGAACCCCAGTCACGCTGGTTGGGCTGGGAGGTAATCTGATTGAAGGAAGAACAGTACAATTGCCCCTAAAGATAGGTACAATGCCCATTAAAACTTATTCAATTATCATTACACCGGTTAGAGAATGGATCCTGGGAATGGACATTCTGGCCGGTTTAACACTTCACCTCCAACAAGGGAAGTTTGAATTTGGAATCACGAAAATGGCTTTGCGCTGTAGGACGGTGTTAGTGGGAAAGGTTAAGATGGACCCCTTCCCCATCCCGATCGCCGATCGCGTAATAAGTCTTAGACAGTATAGGATTCCCGGCGGACATAAAGAAATATCCGCCACAATTAAGGATTATTTGGAAGCGGGAGTGCTTAGGACATGCACCACGGCGTGGAATAACCCCTTATGGCCCGTACATAAAGCCGATGGGTCATGGCGGATGACGGTAGATTATCGGCAACTAAACCGTCACACTCCGGCCTTGACGGCAGCGGTCCCGGATGCCGTCACTATTATAGGACGAATCCAACATCATCCAGGGGTGTGGTACGGAGTAATTGATTTGGCTAATGCCTTCTTCACAATTCCTATTCCCGAAGATAGGCAGGAACAGTTCGCATTCACTTGGGAGGGTAGACAATTCACGTTCACACGACTGCCCCAAGGATATCTGCATAGCCCTACTATCTGCCACCGGATAGTTGCAGAACACTTGGCTGCCTTTAAAGTGCCTGACGAAGTGATGATCTCGCACTATATTGACGATATGATGATACAGGGGACAAGTCAGAAGCAGGTTCAGGAATTGCTGGACCAACTGGTTCAACATATGCGAGGATATGGGTGGGAGATCAACCCAGCCAAAATCCAGGGTCCCTCACAAACGGTAAAATTCTTAGGAATCGTGTGGAACAAGGGGGAAAGGGAAATCACTGCGAAAGCTAAAAATAAGATTCAGGTCTTTGCCGTCCCTCACACCCAGAAGGACGTGCAGCAATTTATTGGGTTATTCGGATTCTGGAGACAGCATATTCCCCATTTAGGACAAATTTTAAAACCTTTGTATCAAGTTACGAGGAAAAAGGCAGCGTTCGAATGGACGGAGGTCCATCAAACTGCATTTGAAATGGCCAAGCAAGCGATACAGCAAGCTGTATCCTTGGGAAAGATACAGTCAGGACCTGTAGAACTGCAAGTCTCAGCACAGGGGGATTATGCCAATTGGAGCTTATGGCAAAAACAGGAAAGGACCCGTAAGCCACTGGGATTTTGGTCCCGAAAATTACCCCCGGCAGGGGAACGGTATACCCCCTTTGAGAAACAGTTATTAGCATGCTACTGGGGCTTGGTGGAAACCGAAGCCCTGACCATTGGACATGAAGTGATCATGAGAACAGCTATCCCTATTCTTCCGTGGGTACTTAGTGACCCCACTACCCACCGAATAGGAACTGCCCAAGAGAGCAGCATCATTAAATGGAAATGGTATGTGTCGGAAAGAGTGCGGACTGGACAGAAAGGAGTGTCAGTCCTACATGAGCAAGTGGCGGAGGCCCCTGAGGAAGGGGAAAAGCGGTTTGAGGTGATTGAATACAAGGAATCACCCGTTAAGATGGGAAAACGGTATGATGAACTGACCCCGGATGAACAAGCCACGGCTTGGTTCGTAGATGGGTCAGCCCAATGGAAAGCGGGACAGCGTAGATGGAAAGCTGCCGCCTTTAACCCAAAACAAGGCACTACCCTAGAAGAATTAGGGGAGGGAAAAAGTAGTCAGTGGGCAGAATTAAAGGCAGTGCATATGGTAGTCATGCAAGCAGGGGTCATGGGAGTTTGTTTGTTCTCTGACTCGTGGTCAGTGGTTAACGGCATGACACAATGGATGCCAACTTGGCAGGCCAATCAGTGGATGATCCAGAATAGGGAAGTGTGGGGTAAACAGTTATGGGAGGATATATGGGAGAAAGCTCAATACCTGGTCATATACATCACCCACGTAGATGCCCATACCTCTCGAAATGATGTGGAAGCTCTACATAACCGATATGTGGATGGTATCGTCCGAACCATGATGGTGCAAAGGGGCACCTCAGTGGACCTAGCTAGATGGGCACACCTTAAGGCTGGGCACTGGGGAGTGCAAGGAACCTTGCACTGGGCTCGAGACCGAGGAATAGATCTTATGGTAGATGATGTTAAGACTGCAGTAAACCAGTGTGAGCAGTGTCAACATCAGCGGCAGGGAGTGCCCCAACACATGATGGGACATATCCATCGGGGGGATGGTCCGGGACAGAGCTGGCAAATGGACTTTGTGGGTCCCTTACCCTCCTCACAAGGATGTAACCACATATGTACAGCTGTGGACACTATGTCTGGGGTTTTGGTAGCCCATCCCTGTCGTCACAACAATCAACAGGCTACCTTGCGATGTTTAGATTTGATTGAACAATTTTATGGATTGCCCATACAGGTCCAGAGTGACAATGGCTCCCATTTCACAGGAAGGGCGGTAAAGCAGTGGTGTCACGATAACCACGTGGAATGGGTTTATCATGTACCCTATCACCCACAAGCTGCGGGACTTATAGAACGAATGAATGGGCTTCTGAAGTCCTCACTACGAAAAGCAGGAGGTTGCAATGACTTAACGGGTTGGAGGAAGCAACTAATTCGGGTGGTGAAACAAATTAATAACCGCCCATTAGGAAATGGGGTAACACCCTTGAATAGGATGATACAAGTATGTGATACCCCAAAGACTCAGCCTATTAAAATGTGGAAGTTCGCTGAGGAAGCTGATATTCCCGTAAGGGCCACGCCGGCTTCGGCTGGACTGGACCTACGAGCACTAACTGCCCAGACTTTGATCCAACAGAAACCTACGGTGATTAAGACCGGGTTAGGGTTGATTTGTCCCCCTGGAACCTATGGGCATATCCTCCCGCGGTCGGGACTGTCACTAAAGGGGATTGATGTGATGGCAGGCGTAATTGACGCAGACTACCAAGGGGAGTTGGGGGTGATCCTGGTCAACATCACCGCTGAACCTTACGTGATACAGAAGGGGGACAGAATAGCGCAATTGGTCATTAAGCCATGTAACCTTACAACGGTGGAAGAGATGGGAGCTCCCGTTACGGTTACTGAGCGTGGGACGGGGGGATTTGGGTCTACTGACACTAAGGGGGCCAAGGTATGGGTGCGCCAGACGACCGGCCCCCCCAGGCCGGCCGAAATCATAGCACAGGGGAAGGACAGTCTGGTCACCATTATGTACCCCGGAGACCCGACCTGGGCAAACGTCCCGGCGAACCAGTGCTACATGCGCCGGGATGGGGAAAAATATGACATATCGTTCATACCGCCTAATTGCACCCTGGTGGTAAATGCCCAAGTCAAGACGTGTTTGTGGGACCGACGCACCCAGACATGCGGGACAACGGGGACTCATTGGAGCGTCACAGCTCGGGGGGGAGATCTGTGGCTGCGCAATGCCACCGATATTCGGAATCGTCATCGATTCATGTGGTTAATAATGGTACTGCCCTCGACGAACGCCCCGTCTGAGGCGTTATTAAACCCCACGCGGGGCGGGCCAGCACCGAAGAGGGGTGCCACGGGGGGCGTGCGGTCGCATCGAACACAGTTGGCCCCTATTATGTCAACTTGTCAACAGATGGCCCGGGCGGTACTGCACACTGATGTTCATTGGCGGGTACAGTTGCCCCTCATACCCGAGTGTCATACCAAGAGGCGGCGATGAGCGTGGTACGACACCCTGCTGGGAGGCGCAGGAACTGTTATGGGTATCTCGAATGCCATTGACTCTGAGGTAACCCGTACTAAATTATCTAACACGGGACAGGCCACCTCACAAGGACTACATACTATTGGAAGGTGGATGCCATCCGTAATGATGACTCAAGGAGAGACAGCTGAAATAATGATACGATCTCTGCAATGGGAACTGGATGTCTGGGGCGCCACTCAGGAACTGTTTGAGAACATTACGGCTCAGTTAAATTGGACTGCCTGTCATATTCAAATGTTGCATGCTCAAATACAGAAAGAACGCTTTTTGCGTGTGGTAACATCCCCCAATGTACAGGCGTGGAGGGGACTATGGAATGTATCTGAGAAATTGTGGATGATAACCCATCCAGAGCGAACATGGTGTAACGCAACTATGTGTAACGGATACTTTGTTACCATGAATGTAACCCACACTGTTACGGTCTGTCGATATTATGTATTACCAGTGATTACATCTTCTGGATATTATTTTCTGAAGACAAGGGGACAGTGGTTTAGCCCAGATACCAATATTACCTATGATCTGTCCGCTTGTGAACAGACTGATCAGGGGAAAACTTGCCTACTGATGGACAGGTATCGGGACCCTTGCTTGACTAAGGGAACGGCCCTGTGCGAATGGACTGTTGAGACTCCAAGGGACATGATGTGGCAGATTGGGCCACACACGCTCTGTGTGGCTACCAATAATCCACATCCTATGCTTCCCTCAGCACCGTTCTCGGGATGCCTCTCAAATGTCTATCAGTGGCACTGGCAGAATCACACCTATTTGTTGACCACTTATAGCAGTGCTCGCCACTTTACCAAGGTGCAGTGGAAAGTGCTGAGGAATCCCTGGAACATTTCCCTGGATCGGTTTAAGCGGGCATTGGACCGATCCGAGGAGCTTAAGCAGATATTACGAAAGCATCAAACCAATGTCACCAAGGTTACGGTGTCTACCTTTATACATGGACAGGAGGTAGTACATGCTGCCCGTGTAGTGGACGTGGAGTCAGCTCATCATTGGTGGGACATATTGAGTGGTATGTCCTCCACTGCGGGGACATTCCTGTTCCCACCCTTGTCGATCCTGGTAGCGGTCCTGGTGATTTTAACATGCTGTAATGTCCTGACTTGCTTGTATATTTGGCGTGTACGTAGGCGCTTGTTAGAAAGAATACATATGGGCATAATGTAACACATGTATTGGGTCAAGCAGTGGAATGTGGTGTAAAATTATGTCCCAATACATGTGTGAATCATTATGCAACACATGTATTGGGCCAAGCAGTGGAATGTGGTGAAAGGGTTAAAATTGTGTCCCAATACATGTGTGAATCTAACCGAAAATGGAAGGTGTCGCTTAGTCCCGTGTGAATCTTGTTATACACCTTCCCGTGTGAATCTTCTTATCTGTATGTAACCAGAATGGAATGTGTTTTTTAGCCTTGCTCTGCTGTTCACATGAATGTTTATATCTGGAAAAGGGTATATCAGCTGGAGAAGTCTCCAGTTCGGTAGAGTCTGCTCCGGGGTTACGTTTAACCGCCGAGCGTGGGTTGTTGGCAACCGCTCTACGAGAACTGACGGCTCCCAGTTTTGGTAACATGTAGAGTGAGTATAAGCCAGACCCGTTGTAAGTACGAGACTGGTTGTGGGGACACTGCGGGGAATAAAACTATATTCTAGCAGACTCGCCTCTTGGCTGTTTGTTCTGTGTCAGACTACTTTCCTGCGAGCCTGGTCCTTGACCTTGAGAATTTTTTAAAACACTCTCCATGTGATATCTGTCACCGTGAAGGTTTACTTGCTGCTGGTGAGTGCAGCCTTTGCAGCTACTCCAGATCCTGAGCCAACAGAACTCTCCACTCCAGGTAGACGAGGCAGCACAGGCCAGGGATGGAGACAGGGATTTTCCAGATCTCTGTGGTGCTCAGTGCCATTCTCCATGTGTAAACCTCACTGCATCAGCCAAATTTCCAATTCTGTCAATTTCTCTGTCTCCTGTAGGTGATCAGGATGTTTTTGACTCACCAGAAGTCCAAATTCCTGTTTCATTTATCACCATACTGAAGACAGTTGGTCAGCGAGAGTGAGATCTGGAGCCTTCAGTAAATCCTGCAGATAGGTAAGATCACTCACAGTGAACAGAGCAGAGTATACTTAAGGCATCGAACTTTGGTCCAGAAGACATGACATAGATACAGTGTTGAAGCACGAACACAGAGCATGATGGTTTCCAGGCTCAATCTTCACCCTCTTGTTTTGTTTTCCTCGCTGCTGTACTGAGCCTTCCCATGTTAATATAGGAAGTTGAATGTTATCAATCCAGGCCTGTGCTGTCATAGTGAGGATCAGTACAACAGAGGGGAAACCAGGCCTCCCCCCAAGGAGATGACATTGAAAATTGGGATCCTTCTGTTCTATATTCCCCCTCACGCTGTGTCTTGTTGTGTGATAGAGTCATACAGCAAGGAGACATACCTTTCGGTCCAACTCATTTGCGCCAGTATCTTGAATGTTTGTACTTGCCAATTTCCTGTTTCTATAACCTCCACCCCTCCCATACTCCCGCTGTATATTTGAAACAGACTCCAATGCTGATGACTCTCGCAGTGTGTAAATTGCTCCAGTGTCGATTACACGCCCAATTTAAATAATCTCATCCTGCACTCAGTACAATAATTCCTATTTCTGTAGTCTTGCACAATACTTACAGTGCCCCCGTCTCTGTAAGATCCTCCAGCCTGGACCACAATGCCCACCTGTGTACCTTCCTCAAGCCCCGGGAGAACATGATATCACTGTAACCTTCTGCAGACCCTATAACACTCCTGCCTCCTGACCGACAGCACCACGCAACAACAGTAAGCTTCTCCCATCCCTCCAGCGCTCCGTATGGGTCTAAACACCTCCAGACCCTTTTCAAGCCGCAGCAGCACTTCACATCTCTGTTTGCTCCGCCATTCTCTACAGTCCTCCCAGCATCTTAAACATTCTCTCTTTGTGTCATCCTGCAATTTGGAGCAGCACGGTGGCTCAGTGGTGAGCAATGGTGCCTCACAGCGCCAGTGACCCAGTTTCTCTTCCTGCGTTAGGTGACTGTCCGTGTGGAGTTTGCATGTTCTCCCCGTGTCTGCGTGGGTTTGCTCCAGTTTCATCCCACAGTCCAAAGATGTGCAGGTCAGATGAATTGGCCATTCTAAGTTGCCCATAATGTTAGTTGCATTGTCAGAGAAAAATGGCCCTGGGTGGGTTACTGGTTGGAGGGTTGGTGTGGACTTATTGGGGTGAGGTACCTGTTGAGCTGAAAATGTGTTGCAGGTAAAGCACAACAGGTCAGTCAGCATCCAAGGAACAGGAAAATCGACGTTTCGGGCATAAGCCCTTCATCAGGAATGTCACCATTCCTGATGAAGGGCTTATGCCCGAAACGTCGATTGTCCTGTTCCTTGGATGCTGACTGACCTGCTGTGCTTTACCTGCAACACATTTTCAGCTCTGATCTCCAGCATCTTCAGACCTCACTTTCTCCGCGAAGTACCTGTTCTCATGCTGAAGGGAAACTAATCTAAACTCTCCCTCTACGTTCCATATTACTGTCCATAAATATTTCCCTCTATCCATAAACAGCCCCAAACCCTTCAAACCTCCGAGTCTCGATGAACTCCCGCAGCTCCGTCCTTAACTGTGTAACGTTTTCCAGTCCTGGAGCACTCTGAAAATGTGAACATCCTACAATCCTCCCTATCTGCATAATCCTCTCAGGTTCCTGTAACACCCCCGATCTGTGGAACCAACTCCAATGTTTGTGAATCTCCCGATCAGTTTCTACAAGACTTACTATCTCTGTAACCTTCGCCCGTCGCGATCACCAGCCCTGTCAATGTAAGCTCCTCCAGTCTCCCCATCAATCTAATCATCCCCATAACCTTTTCCAGCTCTCACACCCCTATCTGTGTAAACGTTACACTCCCCTACAACCATCCCTAAAGCAGATACCTCCTCCAGTGTGTGAAATGCTCCCTATCTGCGTTCGTGTCTCCAGGCTCTATTGCTGTTCCTGTTTCTGTAAACTTTGACAGATTGTACAGCTTTCCGGTCCAATTAATTTCCAGAACCTCAGCATCCGACCTCAGCAAATGTCTTCAGTAACTACAGCCTTCCATATCTCTGTTCATTCCTCAATTCCATACAACTTCATCATCTCTGTAAATAGCACTATTCCATAAAATACTCCATGTCTGCGTAAGCTGCCCCAATCCTACACTGAGAAGCCTCACTGTACTTTTGATCACCTGTAGTTCCTTCAGATCTCCCTGCATCTTTCTTGACTCCATTGAATACAGCTCATCCCATGTTATAACTCCTCTAACTCATATGTTACACCCCATCTCTGTGTTATTTTTCAGTTACTGCAATTCTCATTCTTTATCTCCAGAGCTTCCAATCCCCCTGATCGATGTAAGGTTATTGATCTCTTGCAGCATGTTTAACACCTGTAGCAGCTGTCAACACCTCAGCGCATCCTGTTGATGTAACCTCCTCAAATACTACAGCTCACTGTCTTTGTAATATCTTCCAGTATCTGCAACCCTGTTGATTTCTGTAACCTCCTCCAGAACAGCACTCCACATCTCTGTGTAACTTATGGGAATGCTGCAAATCTGCCTTCACAGTCCTCACTAACTCTCTGAACTCCTGCAGCCCTACAATCCTCAGTATCTCTGGCTCCTCCAATCCCTACACTTCTCCCTGGCTGTGTGAACTGATCCAGTCCCTTCAACCCTCCCTATCTCACTCACTTCTGCAGCTTCAACTCCTGTCCATGTCAATGTAATTCCCAGCACAAACAATCCTCCCGGTCTCTATAAACTCCTGCAGCTCCAACTACCACCCCTATCTGTGTAATCTCCAGCCCGTCCAATCCTCCCTTTCTCTAAACACTTCTGTAGCTCCAACTACTACTGTGTAATCTGTAGTCCCTATATTCCTCCCGATCTCTGTAAGTCCTTCAGAACTGATATCCCTGTAACTCTCCTTGACATCTTTCAGCCTGACAACCTATCTGACCTCTAACCACCAACAGTGATCTCAAACTACCCGAACTCTGTAACACCCTCCAGTCTCTACAACCCAGATTTTCTCTGTTAGCTTCTCTGGTATCTGTATTCCCCTTTATCTCCTGTTACAGATCCTTGCTCAGGGAAACAATGTTGCCGTACCGAATCTGTAAGAACAAAAGAATCTTTGGTGTATCAATACATTTGCCTCATTTTCTAAATTTTAACGACTGCAAGTTCAACCTTCTCTACCTCTTCTCATCAATATCCGGCCATTTTGAGGTACAGCCTGGTGAACCTTCTCTGGGCTGCCTTCAATGCAAGGACATTTTCCCTCTAGATAGGGGACCAAACCTGTTTAGAGTATTCTCAGTGTGGGCTGATTTGAGTAGTCTACAGTTATTACATGCCTTCCCTATTTTTATTCTCCATTCCCTTTGGAATCAATGCCAGCATTCCATTTACATTCTCTCTGTCCTGCTGGCCCTGTATGCTACCTTTCTGAGAATTATACACCAGGGTTCCCACGTTAGTCCGTGGTGTAGCTTTCTGCAGTTGATCTGAAACCAAGAGGTGACAATAATCACGAAAGTGCTGGAATGTATGTTAAACGATATGCCAGAAATGCTAATTGCACACTCGGAATAAGCGCATTCCATAAGACATGTATAGGGGTAGAATTAGGCCATTCGGTCCATTAGGTCTATTCCACTATTCGATTATGTATGAATTGCTTCTCAACCCCATTCTCGCACTCCCTGTAACCCTTGATCTCCTTATTCATCCAGAACCTGCTTATCTCTGAGTTAGATACACTGAATCACTTCGCATCCACAGCCCCGTGAGGCAGTGAGTTCCACAGGTCCATCACCCTCTGGCTGAATAAATTCCTCCACTTCTCCATTCTGAAGAGTCATCCCTTCATTCTGAAGCTGTGCCCTTAGCCCCTCGTCTCTCCTACTAATGGAAACATCCTCCCCGCGTCCACCCCATCCAGGATCCTCAGTATTCTGTAAGTTTGAATGAGATCCTGCCGCTGCCTCTGAAACGTCATCAAGTGCAGACCCAGAGACTTCACCTGCTCCTCATATGACAAACATTTCATTCTGGGCTCTTTTTTTGAAACCCATTTCTGGTGCCCCATCACATCCTTTGTCCAGACTCTTAATGTATAACGTGTAGAGTGTAGTCCCAACACTGACCCCTGCGGAGCTCCCCTCATCACCAGTTCCCATCGTGAAAAAGACCCCTTTCTTCACACTCTATGCCTTGTGCCAATCAGATAAATCCTCTATCCATGTTCAGCATGTTGTTCTGACAGGGAAATATCATTTCACACCCAGTGCTGGATTTTATTTTTTGTCTGGCTGCAAACAGCAGAGTTTCACCATTATCTTCCAATCTGTATTTCCCTGGAAAAGGTGGTGGTAAGCTGCCTTCCTGACCTATTGCAGTCCTTTGGGTGTAGGGACAGACATAGTGCTGGGAGGATGGAGCGTGGCTTGGAGCGCACCTTGGAAATGCTGGTGTTCCCGTGCACCAGGAGCTCCTGTCCTTCCAGGGTATAGTGGTTCCGGGTTTGGGAAGTACAGTTGAAAGAGCCTTCCTGAGTGACCTCAGTGCTACTTGAAGATCTTTTATTCCTTCATTCATTCATGAACATGAGCTTTGTTGGCTGAGCCAACATTTATTGTTGAGTTGTATCTGAGAAGGTAGTGGTGAGCTGCCTTCCTTCGCCCCTGCTGTTGTTATCTGTGTACCCTCTAGCAGGCGCTACAACTCTCCACATGTCTCTAACTGCACACAGACAATGCAGCTCTCCCTTTTATATCTGACATCCTCCCCGACTTATAACTCTTACAGTTCCTCACACTATCTCACCTCTTCCATTCCCATCTGTGCTAGGGATCTCTAAAATTTCTTTATCCTTGTTTAAATTTCTGATCACATAAAATCTCTCCCTTTTTAAATTTGTAATCCCTTCAGTTTCTGTAACTCTCCACATAACTGTAATCAATGACAGCACAGGTTCCCTTCCTAAATGTCCATAATTACAATGGTTGCGTGTGCTAAATTGGCAAATTTCTTCCTCCTTATCCATCTCAGGACTTCCAGCCCCTACAATCCCACTATTTGGAATGCTCCCATTCTATGCACCTCCTCATTTCCTGAGGGTCCTTGAAAATCACCGGTGCCCCAAAGGTTTATATTTCCCCAGTTACTGCAAGTCCTCTCACGCTGTCACATCCAAGTCTGTCACATCCAACTCTCCGTCCAAGTCTCCAGGACCATACAACACTTGCTGGCTGTTAATTTGCATTTGTTGAAGTCTACACATCTCTGTAAGCAATTCAGAAAAAGCCCTTTAGACTCTACAAAGCTCCGTCATAAACAAGCCACCATCTCTCTATTTCCTTTGCCTTCTTCAATGTCTGAAACTCTTTCTGTAAATTCCAGTAAACTACTTTAGTTACTGCAGGTATGCCTAGCTCCCCAGATAACCTGTTCGATCCCATATAGCTCGCTCAATCACTGTAACACCTTCTGCTCTGTCTAATCCTCCTCTTTTCCACTGATTTCCAGGCACAATAGCGATCCTATAAGAGAGCACTGCGGAATGGAATGTTATAAATCTCAGCTGAGGCTTGAGGCCTGCCATTACCTGGGAGTCACAAAGGGAGGCAACCTGAGAGAGAGCATCACAAAGGTGGAGAATATATATTAGCAACGAGGATCGAGGCCGACTCGGACTTGGAGTTGGAGAAACAGCAGAACAAGAGGTTCGAAATCAGCACCGAGTCACAGAGGGAGTGACCATGTGACGGAGCAACTTGGAGTAGGAGCATGAGGCTTACTTATACCTGGGAGTTACAGAGGCAGCAAAGTGGGAGGATATAAATTAACACTGAGGTTCATGGCCTAATCGTGCCTGGGAGTCACAGAGACGGTGACCCTGTGAGGGAGCAGAATGGAGTAGGAGCTGGAGGATTACACTTATGTGGGAGTCACAGAGACGGTGATTCTGTGAAGGAGCAGAGTGGAGTGGGAGCTGGAGGAGGACACGTAACTGGGAGTCACACAGATAACTTTCTGCTGCTAGGACCTGCCTGCGCTGAGTTTGAAAGAAGTGCAAGAGCCATCACAGAAAAGGCTGTAAGTTCATTGGCTGATGAATGCACCGTTTTTAGCGACTGTCAGTTAATTGCTATAAGTTGGCAAATTTTTTTCAACTTCTGAAATAAGGGTTGAACACAGAAATAAGAGGGAGAAGTGAAATTCTGAGCCAATATAATAAATTACTCCCAGTAAGCCACAGTGGAATAAGGTACTTAACCATATAGTTGTTTCCCGGATGTTAACTTCATTCTAAGTAATTAATTACGTTACCCCAGACATGTTGCACTTTAAGTCATGGCAAGACATGTTTTTCAGATGGAAAATGTGTTCTGTTACATTGGGAAGTCATAGCCCCTGCTCGTGTCCTAGATGGACACTGGGACAGTGACTAGAGACTCTATGGGACATCTGTGATGCTGAGAGTTAGGTGGATAGCACACACACAGAGCAGATCACCCTGCAGACATGCCAACCTGGAAGAAGGAAGGATGTGGTGGACTAGGCAATCGGAGAGAAACAACCAGGGAATACAAGAATATCCTGATGTCTCCCTCCCAATTTAGTTTCCCAGTTTGGAAGCTGATGAAGGTTAGGTTGCTCAAGGGAGGACAGTCATAGCCATGTCTGTGGTACCACAAGCAGCCTGACTGTACAGGGGGGAAGGGAGAAGGACATGTACAGACATGTACACATAGACACACTCAAACACAGACACAAAAACACAGATACACACATAGACACATGCACATACAAGTATACGAACAAACACAGACAAATGCATGTACCATAGACTGTAAAAAGGTAGAGCAGAATAAAAAGACCATTTGGCCCATCCAGTCTACTGAGCTATTGATCATGGCTGACACGTTTTCCAGACCAATTCGCCTGCCTTCTCACAACAAGCCTTGATCCCATCTTTAAGCATAACTTATCTAGTTATATCCTAAAGACGCTAATGTGTCTGTGTGTATGTGTACGCATATATGAGCGTGTGTGTATATGTCTTTGTGTGTGTCTCTTTGTGTATCCATGTGTGTCTGCGTGCATGTGTTGTCTCTGTATGTGTCTGTGCGTGTGCATGTGTTGTCTCTGTGTGTGTTTGTGCGTGTGCATGTGTCTGTGTAACGCTGTGTGCGTGTGTATCTGTGTATGTGTGTCTGTGTGCGTATGTGTGTCTCTGTGCATGTGTCTGAGTGTGTGCGTGTGCATGTGTGTGTGTCTGTCTGCCTGTGCGTGTCTCTGTGTATGTGTTTGTATCTCTGTGTGTTTGTGCGCGTGGATCTGTGTACGTGTGTGTGTGTGTTTGCCTTATAGCAGGAGACAGCATTATTGAGGAGAGTTGTTTTTCAGATTGGAGGGCTGTTGTTATGGACGAGGCCAGCTCACTCAAAACATTCATAAGCAGGCAGCGGAGACCATAACTTTGCAATTTGTATCGGTAAGTGCCCACTGAAAATTACCCAGAGTAACCCAGCTAGGTTGACTATCAAATTTTAAAATAGACAAAAAATAATTCACAAAATTACACAATGAAAGACAAAGAACAGAATATAGAACTCTACAGAACTTAATCTATTCAAGCTAGACTTAATTAGCTGTTCTGAATGTACACAACAGTCCCAATAAGCAACCCCCCCCTTAAAAACTGCAAAAGTGGAACATATGCTTACCAGTTGAAGTTAGAAGGGCACAAGGAGAGTGAGACAGAGAGAGAGACAAAGAGGAGAGAGAGAGAGAGAGAGAGAGAGAGAGAGAGAGAGAGAGAGAGAGAGAGAGAGAGAGAGAGAGAGACTGTCCACACAGCTGAACTCCAAACTGTTTTTGGACTGACCAGCTCACTGTTGCCACATAGTACCAGGGTGACTGACTGTGTGGAGTTTGCACATTCTTCCTTTGTCTGCATTGGTTTCCGCCCACAGTCCAAAGATGTACAGATTGGGTGAATTGGCCATGCTAAATTGCGCATAGTGTCAGGTGCATTCGTCAAGGGTAAATGTGGGTAGATGGTTCTGGGTGGGTAACTCTTCAGAGGGTTGATGTTGACTTGTTGGGCAAAAAGGCCTGTTTCTACACTGTAGGAAATCTGATCTATTTGTGAGCAATTTGCCCGTATCCTTCTAAATCCTTCCTGTTAACATACCTATTTGGATGCCTTTCAAATGTTGTAATTATACGAAGCTCCACCACTTCCTCCGGCAGTTCATGATATACATGCTCCACTTTATGAGTGAAAAAGTTGCCCCTGAGCTCCATTTCAAATCTTTCCCCTCTCATATTAAATCTATGCCTTCTAATTTTGGACTTCCAAACATAGGGAAAAGATCTTGACTTCTCACCCTATCATGAATTTATAAACCTCTAGAAAGTACAAATGTGACTCCAACTCAGGGCCTGTGGTTTCAGTCATCCGGGGCTTAAATTCTGAAATTGAATACTGAAACTTCTTCCATCTCGATCAAATCACAATTCTAAACTCATTTTAGTCAACATGTTCAAGCATATTATAAAACACCTCGAGGAGGATTTGAACCCAGACCTTTGTGGCCAGAGATAGGGACCCTACCACTACTCCATAATAGTCCCTAAACTTACATTATTATTCTCCTGTGTGTTTGTTCATCAGTCTGTTCTGACATGCTGTGACACATCTCTGCACCTGAATCCAGACTGTCTGGTCTCGAGTTAGGGACACGTTCAGACAAATTCAGGAATTGGAATGGAATCCAGAGCTCTGCATCAGAGGTAGGGACACTACTGACTACAGAAGACATAAACCATGCCCAAAGTTTTAATTTTAAGTGCCAGCTTGGCATGGATTCATTGAAATCTGGTTCCCTTTACTGAATAACACAGTGAGAATAATAACATTGTTTAAAAAATGCAAGGTACTTGCCTCAATTGTAGGATGTCGAGTGTATGTGCTCTGCCGTCGAGATATGAACATCTTTAAATACTCGGCTATTATTTCCAGTTTAAATGACTATTACCTGTAGTCTGCAATATAAGGGAATGAAATCCTGCAGACACACAATGCACTATGAAGGATCTCGAACAGATATCAACACTGAACATCAGAGACAAAGACAGAGCATACTTTCTGGCCTGAAACGCCGATCACTGGTTCCCACCTCTAACATGTGACTGCCCTCTTCCTAAAACCATTAAATGATACAGACAACTGATTACTTTCCAGCCTTTCTTCCCAAGTAATAGCGCTCACTGGGCTAAAGAATGACAGGTGGGGTTTAATGTTGATAAATGCAAGGTATTGTACTTTGGTAAAACAAACAAAGAAAACACATATACAATGAAAAGTCGAGCCAATGGTAGTGTTGCAGAACAGAATGACCTAGGAATTCAGGCATAACTCTTTGAAGTTTGCATCATGTGTAGACCGGGTGGTTATGAATGTGTTTCGCTTGCTGGCCTTCATTATAGACACATAGAGTCAGAGAGATGTACTGCGCGGAAACAGACCCTCCGGTCCAACTCGTCCATGCCGACCAGATATCTTAACCTAATCTCGTTAAATTTGCCAACAAGTTGCCCATATCCCTCTGAACCTTCCTATTCATATACTCATCCAGATGTCTTTAAATACTTTAGTTTAACCAGCTTCCACTACTTCCTCTGGCAACTCATTCCATCCGCCCACCATCCTCTGTGCAAAACAAATGCCCCTGAGGTCCCTTTTAAATCTTTCCCCTCTCAACCTAAACCTATGCCGTCCAGTTGTGGACTCGCCCAGCCTAGTGAAAATACACTGTCTATTTACCCTATGCATGCCTCTCATGATTTTATTAACCTCTATAATTCACCCACAGAGAAAACAGCCCCACCCTATTTAGGCTCTCCCTCCAGCTCAAATTCTCCAGTCCTGGTAAAATCCTTGAAAATCTTTTCTGAACTCTTCCAAGTATCACAACATCTTTCCAACAGGAATGAGACCAGAATTGCACACAATATTCCAAAAGTGGCCAAGCCAATATCCTTTACAGCAACACCATGACCTCCCAACTCTTGTACTCAGTGGTCTGAACAATAAGGGAAAGCGTACCAAACACCTTCACTATCCTATCTACTGCGACTCTACTTTCAAGGAACTATGAACATGTACTCCAAGGTCTCTTTGTTCAGCAACATTCCCCGGGACTTTACCATTGAGTGTATGCGTCCTGCTCTGATTTGCTGAAATGCTAAATATATATCCATCTGCCATTCCTGAATCCATTTTACTCTGAGGTAACCTTCTTCATTGTCCACTACATTTCCAATTTTGGTATCACCTGCAAATTTACTAACTATATCTCCTGTGTTCACATCCAAATCATTTATATACATGACAAATAGCAGTGGACAGTCCTTTGAGTGCAGGACTTGGGACGGTATGTTCAGGTTGCACAGGACATTTGTGAGGCATGTCCTGGAGGACTGTGTGCAGTTCTGGTCGCCCTGTTATATAAAGGATATTATCAAGTTCGGAAGAGCTCAGAAGAGATTTATCAGGATGTTGCTGGGAATGAAGTGTTTGACTTATAAGGACAGGCTTGGTAAACTCGGACATTATCTACTGGAGCGTAGGAGGCTGAGAGGTAACTTATAGAGGTTTATAATATCATAAGGAGTATCGATAAAATTGAATCGTAGGTGTCTTTTCTCTGTGTGGGGGATTGTTTTAAGACAAGAGGAACACGTTTCTTAAAAGACATAGCGTCATAGAGCTGGATAGCATGGAAACAGGCCCTTTGGTCCAATACGTCCATGCAGACCAGATAGCCAAAATTAATCTCCTCCCATTTGCCAGCATTTGGCCCATTTCTACCTGAACCCTTCCCATTCATCTGCTCATCCAGATGTCTTTTAAATGTTGTAATTGTGCCACTTTTCACACCTTCCTCTGGCAACTCATTATCCACAACCACCCGCTAAATGAAGATGTTGCTCATTGGATCCTTTTATGTCTTTCCCATCTCACCTTAAACCTTTGCCGTCTTGTTTTCGCCTGCATTACCCTAGAGAAAAGACCTTGTCTATTCCCTCTAACCATTGCACCCATCTAACATCTAACATCTAACGTCAACCCTCATCCTCTGATGCTCCAGGGAAAACAGCCTCAGCCTATCCAGCCTCTCCCTGTAGCCCAAACACTCCAATCCTGGCAACATTGTTGTAAACGCTTTCTGAAACCTTTCAAGTTTCACAACATCCTTCATACAACAGGTAGATTAGAATTGCATACAGTATTCTAAAAGTGGTCTAACCAATGTCCTGTACAGGCGTAATACAGTCTCCTAACTCATATACACAATGCACTGACCAATAACATACCAAATACTTTCTTCTCTATTCTATCTACCTGCAAATCCACTATCAAGGAACTGTAAACCTGTACTCTGAGGTCACTTTGTTCAGCACCACTCCCCATGACTTTACCATTAAGTGTATAAGTCCTGCCCTGATTTGCCTTTCCCATATGCTGCATCTCACATTTATCTAAATTAAACTCTGTCTGCCACTCCTCAGTCCATTGACCCATCTGATCAAGATGCCGTCGTAATCTGAGGTAACGTTATTTGTTGGTCATTATACCTCCAATTTTGGTGTCATCTGCAAACTTACGAACTATACCTCCGATGTTCATATCCAAACCATTTATATACATGATGAAAAGTAGCAAAATCAGCACCGATCCTTGTGGCACTCCACTGGTCACAGGCCTCCAGTCTGAAAAACAATCCTCCACCACAACCCTCTGTCCTCTACTTTTAAGCCAATTCTGTATCCAACTGGCTAATTCCCCCTGTATTCCATGTGACCTAACTTTGCTAACCAGTCTCCCATACGGAACCTTATCGAATGCCTAACTGAATTCAATATAGATCACATCCAGCGTTCAGCCCTCATCAATCCTCTCCGTTACTTCTCAACAAGAAATAATCAAGTTAGTGAGACATGATTATCCAGGCACAACCCCGTTTGACTATCCTGATAAAGCGCTTTGCCCAAAACCTCCATTATCCTGCTCCTCAGATGCTGCCTGACCTGCTGTGATTTTCTAGAACCACTCTAATCTAGACTCTCATCTCCAGCATCTGCAGTCTTCACATCTGCCTGTCCATAATCAGTCCTTGTCTGTCCAAATACATCTAAATCCTGCACCTCATGATTCCCTCCAACAACGTGCCTACCACTGATATCAGGTTCGCCAATTTATAGTTCCCTAGCTCTTCCTTTCCATTTTGTTTAATAGCACAACTTTAGTCAAACTCATGACTTCCAGCATCTCACCTGTGGCTATTGATGATAAAAACATCTCAGCAAGTGGCCCTGCAATCACTTCCTTAGCTTCCTACAGAGTTATTGGGTCCACCTGATCAGGACCCATAAGGATTTTTTTTACACAGCATGTGGTTCATGTAGAGAGTGTACTTCCTGAGGAAGTGATAGATTGTGGGTAAAGCTACAGCATTTAAAATGCATTTGACTAAGTACAAGAATAAATGAACGTTTGGACAAATGTGGGCCAAGCGCAGGTAAATGGGACTGGTTTAGTTTGGAATTATTGTCTGCATGGACTGTATGGACTGATAGGTCTGTTTGCAAATACCCTGTATAACTCGCTGAGTCTATGTGTATTTACACAACCAAGTATATATCTGTACGTTTCTCTTGGTGTTTGTCTATTTGCGCGTGTCTATGTATATGTCGCTGTGTACCACTGTGTGTATGTCTATCTCTCTGTGATTGTTACTTTGTTCCTGCATTCGTGTGTGGATCTCTGTGCAATGGGAACTCTAGTTGTTTTTGGTGTGAATCACTGAAACGGGGTCAAAACCACTCTCTCTTCCTCTCCCTTTCCCTCTTTTGTATGAAGTGATACAAGCCCACACTCTGCTGGTCTGGTTTAGGTCTTTTCGATTCTTTCTCAAATATTAGGTTACTTGTAAGAGTAAAACATTAAAAAATCCAAGTTACAGGAAGTGCATTAAAATTAATCTCATCGCCTTGCAATGTGGCTCACTCGGAATTGCTTGGATATGATTGCAATGGAAATATGCTTTAATGAGTACACTGTGTGCTGGAAATACTACCCTGTGACAAACCATTTCCACATTGCAGAAGGAGCGCAGACATTTCTGCACATGAACATGTTCCACTCTGAGGGCTTCTCTGTATGTGTGTATGTGTGTGTGTGTGTTGCAATCAAAATGTAGATTGGATTGTGCTGTGAGCTGCTGCCCTCCGTCTGTCCCTCCCAAACTGAATCACTGATGGTTTACATACTTTACCACCACGATTAAAGTGCCGTGGTGGTGGTGGTGGTGGTGGGGGGGGGGGGGGGTGAGGGATGGGGTTTGGGGTGGAACAGAGACTTCTTCAGGAATCAGGCTTATACCCGAAATGTCGATTTTCCTGCTTCTTGAATGCTGCCTGACCTGCTTCGCTTTTCCAGCAAAACATTTTTCAGCTCTGATCTCCAGCATATGCAGTCCTCACTTTCTCCTCGTGCAACAGAGATTGACAACAACAGAAAGACCAGCAGCTCTGGAAGTATCTTTGGACAGAAATGAAAGTTGACGTTTTTGATCAAGGGATCCTTACTCAGGACCCATATCGGGGGATATTACATCACTTTAAACACCACAGAGACTGCCAGACCTGCCCCACACAGATACACATACGAATAGAGACACATAGAGGCACTCGCTATACATTGACAATAACACAGACATGGAGAGTGTGTCAATATTTCTCTCGCTCCATTGTAACCTTGTCAATATTTCAGTTGTTCTGTCTGATGTGTGTCAGTATTTCCATGTGGAGTGTGACTGTAGGACAATTTCAATGTTTGCAGATATCAAACCAGGAAGAATTGTAAAGGTTGTTGAGGACGGTGTGGAACTCCAACAGGAAAGTTATATTTTGGTGTAGTGTTCAGGTGTATGGCAGATGCCGATCAAAGCAGAACAGTGTGAGGTGATGCTGTTTGGTAGGAAGGCAATATTAAACAGGCTGTACCGTTATAAAGGAGGTGGAAGAGCAAAGGGTGCTGTATGTATATGAGTACAGATTATTGAATATGTCAGGACAAGTAGGGGTAGCAGTAAATCTCACAGATTAGTTTCAGTATCTGAGCTGTTTACAGGAGGAGGGAGTATCCGTGCTCTCTTCCCGGGAGGTGGTGTAGATGGTGTGTTGTGAGTCCACCCTCCTGCCCAACGAAACAGTCTGTATTTTATTTGTACCAGCTCAACTCAAAAGGGAGATGGCATCAGGGGCACGGCTTCTACGTTGTGCCAGGGGAAACGGAACTGACAATGGGTTTAAAGTGAGAATTGCCCATCACTGAACATTGCTCCTTACTTGGTTGATGGTAGGTGGATTGTTCAGAATCTTCTTACGCGGCATCCCAGTCCTCTCCGGATCGTACCAGTGTCCCACCCCCTCCCCCCCCACCCCCCCACATGGCAGGGGAAAGAAGGTGCTGGGGGAATGGATGTCAGGCACTCCACCACCCGACTTGGTCATTTCTGTCCTATTCCAGGCTGTTTCTCCTGCAATGGAGAAGGGAAGGGAGTGAGGGTAAGAGTGGGTGGCCCTGCTGTTCGTGCTGGTGTAGGTGGGGGCAGATATGGTGAGCCGCCTGGAGAGAGTCCACAGTGCTGTATTAATGCAGTGTTATTCGTGTTGGGAGGGGATTGTGGCGAGAGAGAGAGAGGGGACGAGAGAGAGAGAGAGGCGGGGGAAGGTACTGCATGCAGCAGTGAGACTGGTGAAGCATGAGTCTTGTTCGGGGGTCGCTGCTGCAACAGATATACAGTGAGTGTGAGGGAGCAGAGAGAATACAGTGACCCTTATCCTGACAGAGCAGGGAAGGTTATTGATGCTTGTCCTGTATTGCTGGGCATTTCTTCAGACCGCAGATACTGCACTGAGTTGGGTGGTGAGCTCAGACCATGCTCGGTGGTCTGGTGGTGTGGCCTCCTCTGGGAAGGGAATGGTCCCCCTCAGTAATAGCCCACCCACCAAGACTTCCGTGCACCTGTCGACAAACCGTGGTGTAATTGCCCCTTATCTGCCATGCTCGGGGTAAACTGTGCAGGGTAGTTCCAAAAGGAGAAAGCTCAACCATGTTTCCATTGGGCTTTTAAAATGGCACCAGTGCCAGGGATAACGGAATATCCAGGGATATCTGGGCGATGGTGAGTACGTCCAGCCATGATTGGTGGGAGAATCGGGCTGGTATTGAATGAAAGGGACACCATGGGCTGGGGCGTGTAGTTAATGAGATGAATTCAATAAGATAACATCAGGAAACTAGCTCGGCTTTGTGCAGTCGATCCCTCTGTCACACTCAGTGAAAATGGCTAGGAGTCAAATTATTGTTGGATTCAATCCAATGAGTCGAATACATTGCTGACCCCACTGCCATTTGCAAAGCTGCAGTTGCTTATCCAATACTCTCCATCACAGAAAACGAGCTAAACATGACCTACGCTTGGGAAATAAGGCTCGGCAGGTGACTGAGGTATCAGTGGGGAAGCACTTTGCGACAAATAATCATAATTCGATTAGTTTTAAAATAGAGATGGAAAAGAATGAACTGGTTCTAAAAGATAATGCTCTAAATTGAAGGAAGGCTGATTTTGATGATATTAGCAAGAACATCCAAACAGGATTGGGACAGATATTCGCAGATAAGGGGCCAGCTGAGAAGAGGGAAGCCTTCCAAAAATGAGATATCAAGAGCACAGAGACAGTATATCACTGTTTGGATTTAGGATAAGGCTGATAGGTGTAAGGAATGCTGGAGGACTGGAGAAATTGAGGTTCTAGTCACGGATAATAGGGAAGTATATGTCAGGTAGAGAGAGCAGGCATCGAGGTTTTTTCAGTATTCATTCATGGGATGAGGGCATCACTGTTTGGCCTGCATTTATTGCCCTTCACCAATTACCCAAAGGGCAGTTATTGTCGGTCTGGAGTCACATGTAACCAATGACAGGTGAGCGTGGCAGTTTAATTCCTTCAATGACATCAGCGAACCAGATGGGCTTTTTTCCAAAAATCGAAAATGGATTCATCATCTTCATTACCCTCTTAATTCCATATTTAAAGTCAATGTCTAGTGAGTCTAAAGCCAGTAGAAGTATACTTAAGCGGGAAATAAGGAGGCCATGATGGGGACATGAGATAGTTTTGGCAAATAAGGTTAAGGATAATCCAAATGTGCTCCACACGTACATTAAGGACAAAAGAGTACCTCAGGAGAGTTTTGGGCCACTTAATGATCAGCAAAGCTGTCGATGTGCGAAACCACAGGAGATGGAGGCGGCACTAAAAAAGCATTTTGACTGTGCAGAAGGATATGGAAGCCAGAGAACATTGGAAATGAACAGTGATATTGTGAAAAGTGTCTGTATTACAGAGGAGGAGGTGCTGGACTTCGCAAAGCCTATAAAGGTGGGATAATCCCCAGGATCTGATCAGGTGTACCCTAGAACTCTGTGGGAGCGAGGCAAGTGATTCTTGGGATCCTTGCTGAGATATTTGTATTGTCAATTTTCACAGATGAGATACCGGAAGATAGGAGATTTGCTAACTTGGTGCAATTACTAAAACTATTTAAGAAGGACGGTAAGGAACAATCGGTGAACCTGACGTCAGTGGAGTGCAAGCTGTTGGTGAGGATAATGAGGCACAAGGTTTGCATGTATTTTGAATGGCAAGGACTGACAAGGGATAGACAACATGGCTTGAAGCATGGGGAATCGTGCCTCACTGAATTGACTGAGTTTTTTTGAAGAAGTGACTAAGAGGATTCATTGAGGCCGAGAGGTGCACATTGTCGATATGGACTTTAGTGAGACATTTGACAAATTTCCACATGGCAGACTGGTTAACAAGTTTAGTTCACATGGGATACAGGGCGAACTAGCCATGTGGATACAAAATTGGCTCGAAGGTAGGAGACAGTA